>NW_008612240.1:0-17063 GCF_000691845.1 Merops nubicus | reverse complement strand
CATTCCTGCCCTCCAACAGGAAGTGACAAAAGATTGTAGTCAGGGCTATTTGATAATATGGATACTCTGCTGCAGATGGCAATCAAGACAATCCTTATTTTTTCTGTTCTTTTTTCTTTCATTTTATTTTTCAGTGCAAATGATCTATATGCCCTGTGACAGCTATAGAAGCTGAACCTCTATCTACCTGTTAGGCAGAACTCAAACAGGGGGGATGTGTGCCTCTCTGCAGACTTGGTTTAGACTCATGTAGCTTTGAAAAAACCCTTGTGGTCATGGAGTCCAACCATAAACCTGACACTGCATCCTGGCCTTGGTTCTGCTTTTTGGAGTCTAACTCCAGAGGTGGGGATCTGCTGCCTCTCTCCCCCACTGAGTTCTTGGCTTCAGTACAGAAAATGTCAAATGGTAGGATTATTAAATAAAGGGTTTGGAAATGTGTATTATCCCTCTAACTTATCCTCTGTGTTTTCTGGGCCTTCAGTAAAGACAAAAGATTGGAAAGAACCAAAATCGTGTTACCTATGGTGGAGAATAACCTAAAATTTTCAAATACATAAAAATGTACAGGAAAAAGAGAGGACTGTCTGTGTCCAGGATGATTACGATAAGAAGTTTAAGTTACAGTATGGGAGATTTGGGTTAGGCTTTGGGAAAATCCTTGTAATAGTAAATGAAAAACTGTTGTAGGTTGTCTAAGCAAGTTGTGGAATCCTTATCAAGGGAGCTTTTAAAACAGTTTAGACAAATGTCTGTTAAGAATAGCAGAGAGGTAATTCATCCTGCCACGGGGCAGCAAGCTGCCTAGGAAGTCATTGAACTGTATGGGCTCTCTTCCAGCCTGATTTTAAATGAGCTTAAAAGGAGGCATTCCTTCTAAGTATTTTATTTCATAATGGCCTGTATGTAAGCTTCATACTGTCATCCCGTTTAAGAACCTAATGCTGCTCTTAGAAGTAGAATTGATCATTTATCCAATCACGGAGACTAATCTGTGTGTTCTGTATTTTTGGAACAATGGTTTATCAATGTATATATTGAGCCACTCTGAAACAGCCAAACAAAGAGCAAGTACTACACTCATTAGGGAAATACTTAAAATTCTCTCTCTTTAAAGCACCAAGACTCATCCAACTGGACAGTAGATGGATAGTATTCCACCTCTGCTTTTATTTAAAGAAATGTGTACTAAAACATTTCTTCCAAGTGTTTTGGGATGACCGTGACCTTTCCAGCTCTTAGATTTGTTTCTATTTTGTGTCACCTTGAAGGAATAGCACACATAAAGTGTGAAGATTTAGATTTTTACCTTATCAAGAAGGTAAAATAATCTTATCAATAAGCAATAGAAACATTAATAATGGAACATTCATGTTATCTTTGGATACAGCAGGATATTTTTGTCCTATGATTATGCTCTTTGTGTCAAAGATTTTTTTCTTCTACTACTGATTTTTCTTGTTGTAATTACAATGGTAATGATTCGAAGATGAGGCAATTTTCAGGAGTGATGGAAAGTGTGTGGGAGGAGACAGTGGAAAGCCATCGTATCTGACAAAGAGCAATTTAGAAGGAGCTAGATATATTAGACTTCTCCAATGCACTTCTAACTTGAAATTAATCTGTAACAGTTTATAACCTATCAAGGCAGAAAAAAACCCTCTATAACGATGGTGACAGAAGGTTAGATTGGTTGCTCTGTAGAGAGGGAACGCATTTTTTCATTTTATTTGAAAAATGCATAGAATATTTGGGTCATGACCACTTTTCATTACTGATGACAAAGAAATATGTTGGCAATATATATGATGACATGACTGAAAATGTGGGAGGGATTGACTGTTTCTGTATCTGCAGAATCAGGTTCATCAGCTGTATAATACAGTTACCATATTGTCTTTACACCTGGTAGCAGGTTTCTTGATAAAAGCATCTGTGATACAACCTTTTAGGTACATGATGCCAAGCTTTCATTTGAAGTGTGGTGAGGTGGGTCCCCTCCATGCCTCTCTTCAGCAAACAGAAGAGTAGCAGATACCTAATGAAGTAACCTGAGAGATTCTCAGTGATTTCTGTCATTCTGTGCACATAATTTACACAGATCTTTGGAGTCTTGTTTCCAGATTGTAAATTCCTGTCCCAACAACTAAAATATACTTGGCTACTTTTGTGTATCAGGGATGAGTAAACTTCTTAAACCATTTTTAAAGCGCTACAGAATCCAGAACTTCCATGTTCTTACATCCTCTTACTTTATCATAGCTGAGCAAAATAGCTGATTATATATATTTGGAAGGAAAAAATTTCTTTGTAGAGACTTGTATACAGAGAGAGAGAGTGGTTTGACTGCCAGGGAGCTTAGAAACACAATTCCTTTTCATTTGCAGCATTTACACAGGGCAGCTGGGGTTCTTTTTTTGGCTAAAAGGCAAGATCATTCATGAGGAAGAACTGTTTGCATTCTTTGCTGAGGGCTTCCTGTAAATGATTGAAATATGTTACAGCACAGTGTCAGAAAACTTGAATGGCTTTTTTTCTTGCTCTTTATATAGGCTATTTGCAGAACATGACCTTACTTCTTCGCTATCTAGCCCAAAAAATTTAATGAGTGTGTTTTCAGCAAAGCTTCCTGCATTTTGTCTGCTACTTCAAAGATGCACCCAGCAGATATTGGTGAATAGTTTCCCAAACTAAAATCATGTTTCTTTTTTTTGCCTTTTGGAGGGGTTTCTACATGAGTTATACTGATTTTCTGGCCATTTCTTGAATTCTTAAAAGACCACAAAAAGAGGGGCAGGGCAATCAATCAGGCAGCTGATCTAACTTTTGAAAGGGCAAAGATGATTTTTCTCTTCATAGGAGTATTCCTAGTGTCAGGCAATCTTCTCTTCTTCCACAGATAATGTTTTCTGTATTATTTTGTACCCTGTGGTGTCAAACACACCTTCAGCAAGTGAGTGAATTACATGGTGTTGCTGGATACAAAGCAAACACAGAAAGGCTTGTGAGAGGTCAGTAACATAGGTTGGATAGAGACATAAAGGCAATACCTGATCTTAAGAAGTACATCTATTTATAATATTTATACATACTAAATAAACAAATGCAGAATAGAACAATATCTGCCCATCCTTTTCAGGTCTGCTCTTGATGTTCTTGTCAAAATTACCTTTTCCTTCATCACTTGCATTCTTGCTTATACATTCTCAAGGTATAATTCTTGTATCTTCAATATCAGTTTCACATAATCTTTTGTGCTTGAAGATGCAAACAAAGCCAAATGTGTTTTGCCTGACTGCTGCAAACTCTATGGAATAACAGTTCAGACACAGGGCTTTCCCTTTTCATCTTCTTGTCAATTTAGTATCAAATTAACATTAGGATGCATTAGAAGTTAGAGGCTTGTCTTCCTAAGATATTAGATGCTTTTGAAATTCTCTACTTAATATTTTCTTTGTTTAATGTTGTATTAAAAATATTAATGTCAGAAAAAAAAAGGGAAAAAAATGGTCTCCATAGCACCTCTGAAGTGTCAGTTCAGGATTTTGCTGTGTGATCTATTTAGGGCTTTGGGGAAAAAAATGAAACTATTGAAAGCTTTCCCTTTAAACTGTCAGTTATCTCTTATCCAGTAACTACGCACTGAGGATGAAATACACAGTGATGTTGAATATTGATACATCCTTCTTTCAATAAAAGCCCTTCCTTAGACAATTTTTTGAAAGATCTTAAGGATTGAATATGGGGACATGTTCAGGGTAGCGGTTATGGAATATCGTGAGCCATCCTTACTGAACAAAGTTTTTACAAAATTTATGTTATTCAGCTCTTTTCTCTTGTTCTTTCTTTCCATCCCTATTCTGACATGCTTGTGAAATGCATATTAGGATAACCTTGCTTCTGGAAGATTTTTCCTGTAGTAGCCTCAGTCTTTTTCATTTTTTATATAGTTTTTCTCTACATACAGAAGATGTGAAGTTTGCAGTCCAAGAGAAGTAATCATATAGTGTAGTATGACTCATTTGCCCAAAGAAATTACAAACAGCTTTTAGGTAACTGAAATGTAAGAACTAAATACAAGTTTGAGTGTTCTTGAAGGTGTTCAGGTCTCTGCATGTTGAAAGTGCAGATAGTTGTATTAATATTGGAGTCATTATTACCTGATATATAGCTGCCATGAAACTTGTAACTAACTGTAAATTTCACAATTTCCAGCACATACTACTTTAGTGTTTTCAGTGATACAGTATTGATTGATATATAGCTGCCCTTCTCATTCTGTTGGTTGGAATCAAAACACATCCATGCTGGGATTAGAGCTAAAGCAATACTAGTGTCGCATTAATCTAGCAGCAGTTCTCAATCAAAGTACTAAAAGCTTAAGGAAAAGTGGGATATGAGAAGTTAAGGTTACTGTGTTTATCTTCATTCCTTCTTCATTCAGTAACAGGATTAGAGCAGAAAGGATTCATGGTCCAGCTGTTCCTTGAAGATTTTAAAATCTGAGAGCTGACCCATAGCACTAACTGCTACACACTTAAATATTTTGCTCCAAACAAGTACCGCTCTGTAACAGCTAAGCAATTGTCATGGAAAAGGAGTAACATTTGTTTTCACAGCTTCAGTGTGCCATGGATCATAACATTATCCCTAATGAAAACTCAGACAGAGGAGACGTGGCTGTCTGCTATTCCATGTAAAGCTTTTCTCCCTCTCATGCTACTGAATTTAAAAGATACTTCTGCTCCCGCCTTACCATAACCTGCCAGTTCTATGGCCCATGACTGATGTCTAACATCTGGGATTCGTTGCTGGTTCTTGTGCTGTCTCATTGGTTATTGGGAGCCATGCAGCGAGTCCCAGATGTTCAAGTGTGAAACAGTTCCTGCATTCTCTCAAGCCGGGTTTGCATAACGACACCTAAGGCTTACCCAGCTCCTTTTTACTCCCTCTGTTGTGCAATGCCTTTCAAAAGGCTCCGGGTTTCTTGCGTTCTGTAAATAGGGAGCTATCATTTTGACAGACTGCCAGTTAATGTCAGGGTCTATTGCTTTTTCCTAATCCCATTGTGTTTGTAGTTTCTATTCGCAGGTTTTAACAGTCTGGTGCTGAGCAGGGTGATCAGCTCAGCAACAATAGACTATGGCCTGCTTTTAAAATGCTGTAAAATAAGATACTATACAAAGTAGTTGCAAGGAAAGAGTTAAGTATTTCTTCTTAAATGTTCTGGAGTGATTAGGGTAAACTAAACTACAGGAGCTTGTGGTTAATCTTTCATATAATTAAAAGTATATACACTTTTAACATTTTAGTATATTTTTACAGAAACCTATATAAAGTAAAAATTAATCTGTTCTGTATTAATTCCAGTTAATTATAAAATGGCAGATGAGTTTGGTTTTTTTTTTTAGGTAGATATTGAAAGATTAAAGTTTTTCATGAATGGGGCAAATGAGTATGACTCATAATGCATCTAGACCACATATGTTTTAATTTGCCTTCAAATAATCTGTTTTTCAGAGCATTGAACTGAGCTACAGAACTGTAGTGCATCAAGATGCAGTCCCTGTTCTGTAGAGAACTACTAGCAATAGCTTTGTTATCAAAGAAATAAATATAATGGTGTAGTCATGATTAAAACCCATTCTTTTTAATTAAAAACTCAACCAGTTTGTAGTGAAAAACATTACTAGATTGTAATTTGAGGCTAGAAATTATACCAAGATGATAAATATCCAAAAGAGCAAATTAACAAAGAAAACCCAACAGTTTAGGAATAACATGTTTACCTCAAGCATGGTGATTTATTTCCCTTAAAAGTAGGACTGCTTCAAATATTGTTGTATTCCCGTTGTGAGGAATCTCTCGAATAGGATTGCTGAGCTTCTTGTGGAATGAGTTCCCCAAGAATAGCACTGAAGTTATTTTTGAAAATTCAGCACGCACAAACACAAAACCCTAAATGTCCCAAAAGATGCCGATTCTCCTAAAACCACAGATACATTAGTACAGGTGAGAGAACTTACTCTTTGTTTTAACCACTGGGAATACCAGAGACTAGAACTCAGTTTCTCATGTAACTTGTTGCCATCCACTTTTCAGCACATTTAAAATAGAAACTGCTGTGACCTCTTTGCTTTCCATTTAATAAAGCAAGGCAAAATGTGTGTATGCTGGGTTACAGCTCACTTCTCTTTGAAATTAATAGAGGAATTAGCTTTATGGCATACAGTGTTACAATGCAAGATAGTGTGCCCAGAATTAAGCAGCTATAGAAAAACAAGTTGGATCTCTCTCTCTCTCTCTTCCTCTCCCTATCTCTCTCTTACTCTCTCTCTCTTCCCTATTTTCTTTCATTTTTAAATTGCAGAATCAATTGCACTTGAACAAGAAAAGTCTTACTGATAGCAGGAAGCCATGGATCATTATTTACTGTTGAAAAGTGAAAGGACAATATGAATTTGTGAAAATGTTAACGGTTTCTGATTAATTCTATTCCTTACATTTTTTTTGTTGCTGTTCAGAGTAATTTGATAATGCTACAGAAAAAGCAATGGCAATGTGCCTTTTCTTGTCTCAAAATTGAAAAGGTGTTTTAGACTTAGAAAATAGGAGTCCGTTAGGAATATGAAATGAAGGTTGACATTGCTTACCGTGCAGCATTGTTAATAGATAGTTGAATCGGAGGTGGGGGGGAAAGTCTAGTGACACAGATTTTTAGATCCAATTCATCTTTTGTTGGCTTCTTTGGAAACTAGGGGTAAAATTGCTTTTTGTTAGTGCCTCCCTTGGATCGTTATTAATTGATTCTTTATCATGAAGCCAATCCATATATATCTTCATTGTGTCCTGTGAATCTTTGAACCTTTTTTTTTCCCCAAAAATAAGTCAGAAATATTGATTTAGAATGGCGAAAGCCTTCCATATTTAGAAAGCAGGTTATTAGAGTCAAGGTCACTTTGTGAAAGCTGAGAGGGCAACGGTTTCTTCATGGGAATACTAGGTGAGTGTAACACTATAGGAAATGTTAAGCTTAAGTAAACAGTTCTGCACTCCTTGTTTCTGCACTGTTGCTGTGCAGAGATGGTTACGAACCAGAAGCCTAAACAATATATACTGTGTTACTCTTGCATATGTAGCTAAAACACTGAAGGGGCAATGAAAAAATCTATATACATGCCTAAGTATTAGCTTGCTCTTGCAGCCTTCCTTAAGTCATATCCCAAGGGACCTTTGAAATTTATCAGGTTTATGATTTTTTTATTAGAACCTGTTGTTATATACTCTATAGGAATTTTGATTGCTTATATGCTGAAGAAAAAAAAGTTAATCAAAATTGGTCAGCCCCCCCTTAATTTCAAACACTAGTTCATTACTTTGTCAAAAGACTTAATTCTGTGTGAAATATCACTCATCTTTGTGAATACACTGAAGTGCCTCCTGAAATTGTAACATTTTCAGACTGCATGAAATTTTGTTAAAATGGAATGAAGATAGTACTTAGAGAAACCTAGTGATTTCCCCATTCCTTTTATTCTTTCAATCTTCCATACATAGAGAACTCAGTAAGTCAAGTCTGTCTTCTTTCACCAGTATTTCTATTCCTAGTTAGCATGAAATTCCTAAAATCCTTATTACCTGATTTAAAAATGTTATTGCATGGAAAGTTTTAAGTATGAGATGCTTTGTAAAGGAAAATATTTATTCAGCAGAATTGGGGCAATTTAACATCTTTGCCTTCCATTTAAGACTGCATCTGTTTTATTCAACCTTTATAGTTACAGTTTCCTTTACTGTACTAAGGACTTTTGCCAGCATTTCTGAGAGAAAACACTGTATTTTTAAAAATTTCTAACAGAGCATATATACTCTGATTTTTTTTTTTAAGGTGAAAGTTTTTGTGAATACTAAAGAAGAAATTTCATAAAAGTTATTTGCTGGATAGATCTTATTGTATTTCTTGTATTTTATTGATTGAGATAAAGATGTTATAAAATGTGAGGAGAGATGTTATTCAAATGTGAACAAATGACAGTGAAGTGAAAAGGAGTGCTGTTATTTTCAGCATTGCTTCTGGTTTTTTGTACTATGACTAATAATTCAAGGTTTCTTTAAGATAAACTCTCACAGGGCTGCTACTACTGATCCCTTCATTAAATTAGGTAACTTCATTCCGGCTTAGGAAATAATTGAAATTAGAAAGTAGTTTCATTCAGAATGAGGAGCAGGTATACATTCTGGGAAACGCACTTCAAGTTCTTCAGTTTACTCCTTTGTACTTGAGGAGAAAGGCTATGGCATTAAACTGCAGGGTAGTTTTTCTAGTGAGTGATGACTTTTTTGCCAGTAAAAAAAAGATTTTTGCAAGAACTTCCTAGCCGCTTACAGGAGTTATTACAGTAAATTGGATATGCACTATGCCTGATTAAGCATATTCCCACATACATATTTACTCCGAAACCCAAAGCCGTTCCAAAGTTCACTTTGCTAGATTAAGTCCCGTGGAGATCTCATAAACTCAATAGAGTCACACGGTATCAATCCTCAGGTGAGAGACCTTCAACTAGCGTTTTGATGTCGCATGGTGTTCCTTTGTTAGTGGGGCGTGGTGGATTCTGGAAGTCCTCTGCAGTTAGGGCAGTATTTCCCACCTTCTGCTCTGAACCAATCAACTATTGCTATGCAGTGGCAAAAGACTGCTGCATACTGCTTGGTTTCACAGCTTTGAACAAACTTGTTGTCTGCAGGAAAGCCTAATTAATATGCGTTTCTAACACGTTCCTTAGAATGTGCTAACAGTTGAACTATGTACAAGAACCAAAAAAAGAGACTACACCCCATTGAAATGATGGCAAACAGGCAGAGTACAGTAACCCAAGTTACAACTTCATTTGAAGTCCATGGGTACATAATGCTAGTCTTCAGAGCAATCCCACCTTTGGATCATTTCCTTTGAACTTTTCTGTGATAATTAATAACCTGGATAGAAAACAGAGAAGTAAAATTTCTTTGACATATATTTAATATCATTAAAGATCCTATTAGCTACTCATGCTGTATTTTCAGCATTACAAAAAAAGAGGAAATTGCACAAAACTGTAGCAAATTGTCCTTTAGATGTCTCATGCGCAGATCTTAGGATATTTTTTCTTTGTTTTCTTATTGGAAATTCCTTTCTGTCTGGTCTTTGTTTCTAAAAATATTAAATCTGTTTTCCCCTGTTTTGTTGGGGTTTTTAAAAAAACTAAAGCGAGTATCAGAACAATACATGGTTACACACTTTATTGCCCAACATGAATCAGTGAATAAAGAGTATTGACCCAACATACTGATTGCACAATCCTATGCAGCCAAGGTGGAGCAACCTCTGGATTTCTTGGCAGCATCTCCAACTCACAAATTTTGTTTCTCTTTCCAAGAGAAGTGCTCCCAGCAAACAGTCCCATTGTAACTAGTAACATCTTGCCTGTGCCAGGATGGCTTAAAACCATCAAACAGAGATGCAAGGCAACCAAGTTAAAAGCCTAGCTGGTGCTTCTGATGGCTTCAACAGAGAATGGAAAAGGACTACTCAGTCTGTAAGTGAAGAGACCTAAGTATTTGTTCCAGAGAATTAAGGTCACTTCTATTGAGGCTCAGGGAGGAGCAGAGCTATCAGTTGCCTGATAGAAGATATGTCTAATATTTAAGCAGAGCTTAGAGAGCCCTTCATCTTTCAGTTTTCTTCCCATTGTAGACTAAATATCTTGGCTTTCTTGGGGGCGAAATGGTGAAGGAGATCTCCCTAGTAGATCAAAATCAGTTTCCCAGATTTACTTATTAAAGTATCAAGGCAACTGGCTAAATTTGAAGGATTATGAGGTTTTTTCCTTCACCGCTTGGGCAGATAAAGAAGGAACAAAAAGAGTGTTATCCTATGCTTTGTCTGTGCATGTAGGATTAGAAACAGTTTATTAATGAGAAGAACATTTTTATTTTGTAGTTTTTATTAGTTATTTGTGCAGTTGATAGATATAGAAATTGGAAAAATGCATTATGTTCACGAGGCTTATGTACATCAAAAAGGGATGCAGAATGGATGTCTGGCACTTTAGAATTACAGGCATGTTTATCAAATATATTTTGTGTAGTGAAATATTCATCTTCTGTCCTACATATGCCAAACAATACACATAGGCAAATATTCACATAACTCAGAACGCATTGTTTATGTATTTTAATTAGGTTTACATACATTGCCTGTGTGGCAGAATACTGCTCCTGTGTCGTGGGTGTTATTTCATCCTCTACGTTTGTACATATTTAAACTCCATAAATTCTAGCTTTAACAAACACATGAGATGTATTTATTTAAATATTGAAATATCTGTTATTTGTTGAAACTTCTAGTCATATTTTACTGTCATGAAGATTTAGGACTCCTGCATGCCAAGAGGGTTCCGAGAAGCATTTAGTGCATATTATCAAGGCTTTTTTCATTCCAAACTATCCCACAATGCTTCTTAAAAACTTTTTTTATTCTTAATCACTTTCTTTTGATTTTCCTTTGGGACAGCTGAGATGTTTGCACTCTGCAGTCTGAAGTCATACAGCATGAAGCCATTTATTGGAATCCATGTAATGAATACCTTAAGATCAGCCCAAATATAATTCACCTATATAGCAGTTTCCATCCTGAAGGGATTCCAAAGTTCTAGACCAAACTGAAGGGGTAGGTGCTCGTAAAGCACAATACTCTGTTACACAGGAAGGGAGGAAAATGTGTGCTTATGTTAGGGCTCATATTTATTCATCTGCTAGAGATAACCTGCACACTTACACAGGATCTGCATTTGCATACTTGAAAGTTAATTGCTAAATTATAAATTCTATGCAGGCATTAATATCTTATGAATAGCAAGTAATTATATTTTAATAATGCCTGAAAAAACTGGGATTCCCTGCCCTGAGCATGATGAATTATAAAGCTCTAAAACTGAAGGGCTCATAGATAAAATTCAGTTTGGAAGGGGTGTCAGGAGATCACCTGATCCAACCTCTTCCTCAAAACAGGGGTAGTTACGAAGCTGGACATTAGGCTTTGGGCCATAGTTTTGTAGTGCAGACTTCCTACAACCCTCAGTGTTGGACATTGGATAGGCTGTTACCACTCAATGCCCTAGCTAAGGATCTTCTGTGGCATATAGAGCAGCAGAAGTGGTAGGTAAAATCTGCTTTTTCTCACTGCAATGCCCTATTTGTGTATGCACGTATCTCTGAGTTCCAATAGGATTAGGAGGAGTGGTGTAAACTACTGGTAAGTAGAACTGGCATAAGGGAAACAGTCTTGTTCAGTCACTGTAAATGCTGGCTTAGCTTATTACAGCATTTTGGTTGACTTAAACTCCTCTGCTTTGTAAAGCTATTTGTATACTAAAGGAGATATGGTCAAAGGAATGCAATTTGTATTTGGAGCAAAAGTGCATAATGGGTGATTTCTTTTTTCTCTATATATGTAAGTTCTTATTTCCAGGGTGAAGGAATTCATTCCTCCCCTATGCCCTGTGTGGAGGATTTGTGAAGAGAAGTATTTTGAAATTAATGACTTAACGGAGAACTGTTTTCCCCAAAAATCCCAAATTGCATTAGGTCTGTAATGTTAGTTTGGTTTTAGTAGGACTTTATAAGAAGCTGTTGGTGGTTTTGTTGTTCTCCCTGTTTCTGTCCGTGTGTTGTTTCTGGATTTGAAAGCTTGCCTTGTGATCATTTTGTGTTAGGCCATCCTTTGCGGTACTCTGGACACAATTGTCTTGTTACCACATCTGATTTAGAGATCTAGATTCAGGCCTAAATGTGTGAGTACCGCAGAGGGCAATGTTTCAGACTTAATTACAAATTTCCTGGTTGTAGGATAGTTTTAGTCCTACATAAGTCATAAAGAATTACTTTAATGTGGTTATATTTAATGTATCTGTACAGTGAGATTACCAGGAAGTATCTGATTTAGCTTGGCTTGGTGTTGACCTTCTCTTCCTCTGCACTGAAATTTTTTATGTCAGCAGTGTCTTGGATTGCAAATATTTGAAAATAAGGTCTCCTTTTATGGCATCTTGGGATATACAGGGATTTTAGAAATTCAGATCTGAGTAGGTGAAGGATAGGGCTTACCTCTAATATTGTACAGGCTGCTTTCACAACATCGTTAAGTTGGGTTCAACTTTGTAGAAGCATGGCACCACACCATCTCCGCCGGCAAGCCCAGTGTGCTTGCGAGCCTGGGGTGGAGTAGCAGAATCCTTGGTTATCTGGGCTCTGTGTGAAAGCTGCATAAAGGAACATGAAACTAGAAAAACCTTTAAAATCCATTGCTTCATGCTTTCCTCCAAAGTTAAGCCAGAATACTACAGATACTTCAGTAAGTTGGATATGATTCTGAGTTCATACGTCGTCTTAGCTTAATAGTAAAATTAGGGCTTTGCATTGCTTTCTGTCTGAAACAAGGAAAAAATAGATTGTTTAATTTCATAAATTTCAGTCAGCCAATTGAAACTGAGCTTTTGAAGGCTCAGCTGTCTGAGATTTGACAGCATGATATCAGATGTCCTTTTGCCAGATACAGATATCACTTAACATGAGAATTATGTTGGAATTTTTCCTCTTCGTCTCTCCCTATGACACATAAAGGGTGGAATGGGTAAGGGGTATGGAAACGTGTATCAGCATGTATGACATTCCTGAAGTATTGTAGTTGATAAGTATATCTAAAAGTATGCCAACACTTTACCGAAACATTTACTCAAAAAAGTTAAAAAGCATGTTTTTGAAAAGTTATGACTGCCACGTGCTTCAAATAATAAAAAAGTAAATTGCATTGTGTTCAAGGAGGTTGAGTAGCAATTACTGTGTGAATCCTAATTTTTATGAATAAATGATGGAAACTGCCTGCCATAACACTGTGATTAATGTAGGGATTTTAGTTATTACGTGGTAATTAGGTTATATGTTCTTTTAAATATGAGGTCAATGTTTTGCTTGTTGCTCTTCAATTGACTGAATTTACACATCCTGGTAGGTCACTTTATCATTACACTGCCACTAAACTATTTATGTAGATGTTGTTTTAGAGATAAATCCAACTTGAGACAGCTTCTTTCTCGGGAACTACATTAGCTGTTACAAAGGATGATGCCAGAACTTGTATCTGTTATCAGAAACATTAATGCAACAGAAGATTGGGGTTATAGTATGGGTTTTATGAATGCAATTTCACCCAGAATTGTATTCTAAATGGGTTTTGTTACAGTAAGATTAATTTGAAAGAACCAGCAATAAAAATACAGATTTTACATATCTTTTTATTGTATATACGAATAAGAGTTGAATATGAGTCTCATTTGAAAAGAATACACTGTGTAACTTGAATGTGCTGCTGGGGTCAAATTTTAGTTCTTGCTCAAAATCTCAGCAAATCATCTGCTTACCCTGTGGAAGAAACTGTGGAGCTGTGCTGTAGCTTTTGGACCACATCGTCCGTACGTTCTGGACGGCTGCTTTGCTCACGCTGCTGCAGACACACAACTGTTGTCGCCTGGTCCTTGATGAAGGCACGAGGAACCGAGCTGGTTTTCTGTGTGGAGCTGGCAGCGCTGGGGCACGCAGCCAGCCCCTGCCTGCACGCCACGCTCGGGGCATCCCTCAGCCCTGCCTGCAGTCCGGGCGTGCCGGGGTGGGTCTGTGCTGGCACAGCGTGCGCGTCCCACCGCTGCGGGGCTGGAGCTGGCCTCCTGGCTACACCACAGTGCTTGTCTCAGCAGTGCAGGGCTTCTCATAGATATAGATATATAGATAGCTCAGCCATTTCTAATGGGCTCAGCTGAACCTCTTTGTGTATACTCAGCTTTCTGAGCAGACATGGATTTGTTGATCGTTGATCTATTTGGTTTCCTCAGGTCTCAGGACAGCACAGCACAAACTGTCACCTCTTTTCCCTGCCTGGCTGTTGGCAGCTTGAAGGGGAGTCTCACCAAAAGCCAGTAATAGTTAGAGAACCCTATTGTTTGTGCACAAGAAGGAGACCTCGAGGATGTCTTCCCCCAAGAAAGTAATGGGAGCCCATCTGTTTGCGTTGCTTAAAATGAAGTTGGAAAAAACAGAATGTACTTCTGGGAACAACCCCTTGTTAACAAGGCGTGATACCAGTGGGATTTCTTTCAATCTCAAATTTTTGTGACCTATATTGCAACATGAGCTTTGCTCTGGTTTTTGTTGGTTGGTTGGTTGTTTTTTTGAGTGCATGTCTGTATCTTTTATAATAGGGTTCATTTGTTTTTTTTAATTCAGAAAGATGCAAGTGACTTTCTTGAGACTTCCTTTTTAATACCAGCAGTTTCCCTTTGTGTGAAGTTTATTCTCTTCCTTTAAACAGTTGGTTTGGGTTTTTTTGTAAACATCTTTTTCTCACATTTTCCTCTTCTGTTTGGAAAGCTGAATGTTCTGAGTTCCTGCCTTTACCTGTGAAAGACAGAAATTGCATAAATAGATAGTGGATATAATTTAGAAGGAAATTCAGCTATGACATACATATCACAGGCAATTTACGGAACCTTACTTAACATCCATAATTGCCTGCCTGCACAGAAGGTATTAAAGTGGAGAAATTCAGGATTCTTGAAACTTAATTCTTTTCCTTTCCATTTTTTCCAGCCTGTTCAATAAATAAAATTGTAGCAGGCTCATTCTTTAGTTTTAACTTGAGCATGTATTCATCTCCCCTAACACATCTGCAAATAGTTATTTATTTATTCCATACATTCCATTGTTTGATATCTAGCTTAAAGAAATACTTTAAAAAAAAAAATAACAGTTTCTCTAAATAATAAAAAGGAAAAGTACAGCAGCAAGGAAGCCCATCCAAGCACCTTGGTGACAATCACTTCAATGCCATGGAGAAGCTCCTGCTCTGTGTGAGCATTGGTGGGGAACACAAGCAGCACCACTGCTGTAGTACTTCAGCAGTGAAATCAGACTTTTTATCACACCAAAAGGCTTGGTTAATTCTTAACAATTTGTCAATCTGCATGACTGTCCTGCTTCAAAGACCTGAGCTGCTGCTTCTGCATGGCTCTGTAGCCTGTTCTGCAACTGTCCAAACAGACTCAAAGGGGCCTCACCTCTCACCCAACCAATGCTATATTGCATTGACATATGTTTAGTTACGTGCTTTGGGTTTGAGTTTATTCTAATTGAAATATTACTCTGTAGAAAATAACTTGTGTGTGACTACCGTAATACTACATGTCACTTTCATTTGTACGCCCTTTCTTTGGCTTTAACTAAGCCCTGCAGGCTTTGGAATTGGAGGATTAAAAAATAACAATAGCAAATAAACCCCACCATTTTTTTTTCCATGTTCCTAGGTACCTTGTTCTCTGTACCGCATTTATTATTTACTAGATAGCTGTAGGCATACTGGCAACTCACTGAAGGAATGAACAGAAAATACAAAGGCAGTGATTATCCTCTAAAATCCAAATTAAACAGGCTATTATCATTACTGCTTTTATGTCATTTCTCTATATTCTGTAGGTACCATCATATTCCAGACTACTTTTATTTACCACAGTTCTGTAGTTAACAGCTGTAATGAGGAGGTTTTCAATATAATTTAAATGTTCCCCTTGAAACTCATGTGTGTCCTGTGAGCCAGAAAACACTGTGCTGTACAACATACTCTTTACTGCAGGGCATCTTCACCCATAGGACCACCTGGTCCAGCAGCTATTCAAGTAATGAAGACTCCACTGACTGCCAGTGGGCTTTGCATAAGGACATCTAAAATGAGGTTAGGGGGAAGGATAAGCAAGAGGTACTATATTCCAGACTATGGCTGCACTACACATGCACTATTTGGGGAGAGGTCCTGGGAACCCATTCAATCTGCTTAAATACGTTGTTTGAAGGAGTTTGGAGGATAGATGGCTGAGAGCTTTGGATCAAAAAGACTCAGAAGATGTAACCTCTTGATTTATATCTTCTTTTCCATGTAGAAAGTGAGTAGAGGCTAAAAATATTGTCCACTTCTCTAAGTGGTTACCAGATAACACCTAGAGGAAAATTACTTTTTTTTCCCTCCATCTCTTCAATTCCCCTTTTTTCTTTAATTACACTAAGAGGATATCTATGTCTTCAAAGTTTGAAAACTTTGAAGAGATTACTCTGACTTCTCTTTCCTTGGCTGCCCTTTTCCTTCCCTGTTTTCCAGAATGATTTGCCCCACCTTAAGTGGGAGTTCTGATGAGTGTTAATGTTTAGACTGAAAATACAAATTAACTGGACATTGTCTTTTTATTTCTAGTTACTTAAAAAGTTTGGTTTGGCATTTAAAAAAAAAATCTATGATCTTTTTAAAAAAAATCTATATATGCCTGGGTAGCTGGGTACATATGTATTTGTGTGCCTGGACTTTGTGAGTATCAGTGGAAAGAAAAGGAACTCTGTGCATAATTTGCCCAAAATTGGATTAGAATTTCTTATATACTGCCTAGATACTGGAAATTCATTTGTTGAGTTCAAAAATTAATTGTCTCAGAATTTCATTGTAGATGAAATCTCCGAGTATTCTCTCATAAATATATCCAGCAATATCACTTACTTAGAAAGTCCATATTGGTTTGTTTACTATTTACAATGATTCTGCAGATTTTCTTGTTACATTCAGCTTTTTCTAAGTCTGTCTTAAGTTTAGAAAATATAGGAATAGACAAAGTGTCCATAGCCCTGGAGTAAGCAGTAGCCTTAATTTTCCTCACACTGACCTCAGTAATAACAATGTTTGTTTTTTTCTAGGCTCACTATTTATTTTCCTGTGGTTGCTATGAAAAGCACTGTAATTGGTATTGTTATAGCATCTTCTGGGCCCCATGATGGACTGTGGCAATGTGGAGCTCTACAAACAAATACCAAAGTCTAGTGGTTTCAGTTCATTTTGTCTTTTGGATTGTAAGGTGCTTCACACAGGAGCTTTCTTTTCCTATTGTGTCTAACCAAAGGTCTCAGATGTTTTTTAGAATCATAGAATCCTTTAG
>NW_008612239.1:2477-2748 GCF_000691845.1 Merops nubicus | reverse complement strand
TATTTTTTTAAGGAGTGGGTGGGGGAAAAAAAGTTATTTCCTTCCTTCTTCTCCCGGGTTGGGTAACTTCCGTCCGTGCCGGTGCGGGAGCCCCGCGGCAGCAGCCTCTGCCCGCACAGCTCAGAGCTCAAAGGCAAGATCCCACCTCCCCACGTCCTACGCCCCTTTCGGGGGTGTTTGGGGTTTTTTAACTTTTGTGAAGGCAGCAGGAGGATTTTTCTCACAGTTCAATCTCACCGTCTGGCTTGAGGAAACCGAGCTGACCTCGAGC
>NW_008612239.1:1655-2399 GCF_000691845.1 Merops nubicus | reverse complement strand
CCCCCTCCAGAGTGGCTCGGTGCCTGTTTGATCACCTCTGTGTTATTCTGGTGCTCAGCAATGCCAGGCACCAGCTACAGCCCCCCTCTGTGAGGTGCTGTTTACCTGGGTGTATATATGTAATACATACCCGTATATATGTTTATATATTATATATACAAATATATCTTGTTCTCAGTGAAGTAAGAAGCTCCTACCCCAGCAAGCCAGTAACTGCAGCTGAGCTGGAGATGCAGAGCGAGGGGGGAGCCCAGGGGTACAGGCAGTCAGGAGATGGGGAACCGCTGAGGCCACGGGGAGGGGTTAACCCTGTCGAGACCAGCGCTGGGAGGAAGAGGAAGAGAAAAGAGGAAAGCAGTGGTGTTGTGTGGGGAGAAGCTGGTACAGAGAAGGTGGCATGGGAGGAAGCAGGGAAGGAACCGGGGAAGTGACAAAGCTGATGAGTTGGTGAGGTTTGGATGACCTGAGGAGCCACCTTGCCCCTTGCCTTGCTTGGCTGGGAGGTGCTGGAGCAAAGAGGGAGCAAGGGAACCTGCAGAGGAGGAATGTGCCCAGGGGAGGAGACCTGCCCCAGGTGCTGGGATGGAGGGAAAGCAATCGTAGAGGTGCTGGTGGTGATCAGGAGGGAAACTAAAAGACATGGAGACCCTAGGAGGGTAACTAGGTGGGGGCTGGCGAGCGACCAGCTTTGCCCATGACCCCCGGAAGGTGACAGGGCAGCCGCCGCAGGCCCCGCTCACCCCC
>NW_008612239.1:0-1494 GCF_000691845.1 Merops nubicus | reverse complement strand
TCGTCCCACCCCCCTTTGTCCCCCAGCCCCCCTGACCCTGCCGTTGTCCCTCTGCAGCTCGGGTCGGTAAGAATGGCTGATGGCAAAGAGGACCCCGCCGTGTTCAGCTGCTCTTCTCTGCCCTCGGACCCACGGCTCATGGCCACGGTGACCAACGCCTACCTGGGCACGCGCGTGTACCGGGACATCCTCCACGTCAACGGCGTGTACAACGGGGCGGTGGGGGACACCCACCGTGCCGACGTCCCCAGCCCCCTCAACGTCAGGATGACGGTGCCTGGTGTGGACAGCCTGGCTGAGACCTTCACCTTGAACACCCGGACGGGTAAACGGCGGAGCTCGGGCAGGAACCTCCCTCTCCTCCTGCCCCTCTCAGATCTCCACCTTGGGCACCCAGCGCTCTTCCTCTCTAACGACTGGGGACCCTCTCCTAGAAGTTAAAAGTCTCTTTGCTTGTGTTCCCTCTTCCACAAGGTCACATCTTTCTTCTCCTCATCTCTGTTCACCTGCTGGGTGTTGTTCTTCTGAAGTCATGTAGGAGAAAGTAGAAAATCCCCCTTTCTTGTGAGAAAAAGAGTGGTTTTCAGACTGTAACTCAGTCCCTGCTGGAGCCAGGCTCAGCAAGCACTGTTTGATGGTGAAGTGTGATCCAATGTTTTATAGTAGAAATCCTTCCTCGCCAGCTTGGCCAGATCCAGTGGGTTACGTGTTGTTCAGTCAACAGCCACATTTGGATCTGGACCTGGGAAAGACTTTGCCAGTAGGAACCAGCAGATAAGGCAGAAATGGGAGTCTGGGGCAGAACATCAGGACCCGATGGTTCAAAAGGCTGATGGCTCTTGCTGTGCTCACAGGAACCTTCAGCCACGTGCTGCAGTCCGCTGATTTTGCAGCTACCCACCAGCTCTACGCCCACCATTCCCTCGTGCACTTGATGGCCTTCAGCATCAGCGTGCGGCGGCTGGCCCACGGCACACGGCCCGTCACCGTCCAGCTCCACGCTCCTTTCCTGCCCACGAGCCAGGACTTGGACCTGGCCCGAGGACCAGACTTCCGGGGAGCACAGTGAGTTTGGGTGGCGGGGGGACCTCGCCCCGTGTGCGTCCTGCACGGGCTGTGCCACGCTGCCTGCCCCTCCGGGAGCAAACTGCCAAAGTACAGCTAGAGCCACACTGGGATGGTGTAAGGGTGTGGGGGCTTCTCCACAGCTGCCTCTTCCTGGCAGGTATATAAAACCCCCCAAAAAAACCAAGAAACCAAGTTAGGTATAGAAACATCTTTTTAGTGCAGCTCCAGAATCATTGCTTATGCTGAGATGTAAAATAGCAACGAAGGCCACGGGGACCAGATGTGATTACATCTAGTTTGGGGAAGACAGTGTTTGGAGGAGACCACCTCTAAAAATGGCTTTCTGGGGCTGGGGACCCGCTGTAATGAATTTGTGTCCTGCACTTCGGGGGTGAGCAGCTGAGCTGAGGCGTGGGGACAGGGGAG
>NW_008612238.1:1095-2129 GCF_000691845.1 Merops nubicus | reverse complement strand
TCCTTGTTGTGGGGACACCTCTGTCCCCTGTGTGAGGATGCTGTCCTAGCTGGTGTGGAGATGCAACAGTCCCCAGTGTGGGGACAGCTCAGTCCATGGTGGGGTGACACCCTGGTGCCCTGTGCAGTGATTACCCAGTGTCTGGCACAAGGATCCCCTGGTTCCCCAAGGGGAGATGCCTAGACTCCAGTACGAGGGTGCCCTGGATCCCAGTAGGGAGATGCCACCATCCCTGAGGGGGGATGCCCTGGTCCCTTGCCCCCAGGGGCCAGGGGGTGTTTGCCCTGCTGCTGAGGGTACACATCCCCCAGCCTGCCCCCAGACCCAGCCACGGCTGCCTCCAGCACAGCTCGTGCTTGGGGCCAGCCCAAAAGCTCTCCCTGCTACCTCCAGCGCCGGGTGCAGGTGAGGTGGCCGGGGGTCAGCCAGGGAGGTGACAGCATTTGGGGCTCGGTGGCCTCACTGGTGATACTCCCCCCTCCCGGCTGAATGTGCCCACCACGCCGCGAGCAGAGAACTGCAGCCGGTCACTGGTGCTGGTCCTCCTGTGCACCCACTGCTCAGCCGCCGTCACCTCCCCGTGCCCAGACCTGCTCATCCACACCGTGAGTTCCACAGCCCCGTGCCAGGAGCCACCCTGGTGGGCAGCGGGGCTAGAGCCCATTCCTGGGGACATTTTGGGGGGGAGGTCGCTAGAGGACATCAGTCCTCCCATCCCTGGAGCTGATCCCTGGATGCCCTGGGGAGGACGGGACGCGCCCGGCGGTGCTGAGCGTGGAGCTGGCCGGGCAGGGAATGACGCACAGGGCTGGAAAAAGCTCCCGTTTCCTCCGGCCGGCGGGAGGAAGGTCAGGGATGGAGTTTGGCTCCAGCGAGCTGAGCTGGGGACGGGCCTTTGTTAGCAAAATAAACCTCCTGCTTTGTTTGTGGCTAATAATAAAGTGGGCCGAGCTCTCCGCGTGCTGCCGGCCGCCCACGGCGCTCCCAGCTCGTGGCCCCAAAATTCCCCATTCATCCAGGATGCTCCCCCAGCC
>NW_008612238.1:0-954 GCF_000691845.1 Merops nubicus | reverse complement strand
CTCAGGCTGCTGCTTTCCCCACAGACCGCCCACCTCAGCCCGGGGACCACCGTAACACTGAGCCCTGAGCCACCCGTGGCTGCCAGCGAGGAGCAGCTGCTGGCCTGGGTTCGGGATGCCTACAAGGGCATCACATCCTACAGCAAGTTGCGGGACCCCCGCTGGGTCCAGCTCCGCCTGGGAGAAGGTGCGTGGGGCTGGCTCGGGGGGGCCGGGGGGGCAGCAACACTCTTCATGCACCCAAAGATTGACAACCCACCGGGGCTAAGTGTGATCCCGGGGGAGATGCTCTGGGGGCAGATGCCTCTGGCCCACAGCACCTCCCCAGCCGCGGCGCCCGGTTTGTCTTTGGTGACCCTGCTGTCTCTGCAGACGCCAGCAGTCCCCCAGACTGTGTCCCCCAGGACCACTTCAACGCCATGCTGCACCTGGAGACCGAGGTCTTCTTCCATGGGCTGAAGGGCTGCTCACACAGGGACACCCAGAGCACCAGGGCTGCCCACATCCTCCGCCTGCAGCCCGAGCCCAGGTACCACGGGGTGCTGGCGGCAGGACAGGCGGTGGGACGTGCTTGGAGATGCTTGGGAAGGGATTGAGGTGGCTCCTAGGCAGAGCCCACTCCATCCCAAGGCAGGTGCAGGACCCACTGGTATGGGATGCTGATGCTGGGGGAATCTTGTGGTTTTGCAGCTCCCCCATCACGGAGGTGAACCTGACCCTGAGCTGTCCCGAGAGAGCTGTGAGCAATGAGATCCTCATCCTGCAGAGCCAGGCCAACCTCACCTGGTCCATCTCCGTCAACAACTGCCACATCCAGCTGCTGGTAGGGCTGAGTGAGACCTGTGTGCCCTCCCCACCCCTGCCAAGGAGGCTGCCAAATGCCTAAGAGACACTGGTGGCTTGGGAAGGGTGGCAGAAGAGCACCAGGGGACATTGGGCATGGGGGGGGGGCAC
>NW_008612237.1:3885-4185 GCF_000691845.1 Merops nubicus | reverse complement strand
GGGGCCCAAGGAAGCTGGAGGGGGGTCTGCAGGATGGGGGTGTCCTGGTGGCCCCTTCTCCTCTCAGGAAAATGGCACAAGGGGGCATGGACCCAGCACATGCCCAGCATCTGCAGGCAATGCTCCCGGGAAGCCCAGGGACGTGCTCCCATGGGGGATGAGGATAAATGGGGCTGTGGGATCCAGAGAGTGGCCACCAGGTCCTGGGATGTTCCCCTGCCCCTCTGCTCTGCCCCAGCCAGGCCACCTCTGCAGGATGGGTCCAGTGCTGGGCTCCCCAGTGCCAGAGAGAGCAGGCAC
>NW_008612237.1:710-3629 GCF_000691845.1 Merops nubicus | reverse complement strand
GCAAGACCTGGCAGTGCTGGGTTAATGGTTAGACCTGATGACATTAAAGGTCTCTTCCAACCCAAACGATTCAATGATTCTTAGAGAAGGAGCCAGCGGACCAGGGGGAGCCCAGAGCTCCTGGAGATGGGCTCTCCTGCTCAGCTGGGGCTTCCCCAGCACCCTGGGACAGGAGCACACCTTGGGGGGCTTGTGGTGGCACAGAAGATGCCCAAAGTCACCGAATCGTAACCCAGGCACGTGTCTGGGCTGTGGTTCTCCCACTGCACCCCTCCTGCAGGGTGTAACCCCAAACCACTCACCCGGGACCCCTCGGGGGGCAGCAGCACAACTCTGCTGTGCCCAGGCGGGGGGAGAACACAGACCCTGGGATGGGGGTGGGAGAGCAGCTGGGAGCCAGGTCGGTCTGTCAAGGAGCCCAACCCTGCCCGAGTGACGTCCCCTGGGTGAGGAGACGCTGGATGTGTCACTGCTCCTGGGCAGCAACTGCCCCAGCTGGGTCACAGAGCTGAGGAGTCACCTCCTCTCACCTCCTGGGGCACCCCGAGAGTCTGGAGCGTGGCCAGAGAAGGGCAACGGAGCTGCTGGGGAAGGGTCTAGAGCCCAAGTGTGGGGAGGAGCAGCTGAGGGAGCTGGGGGTGCTGAGCCTGGAGCAAAGGAGGCTCAGGGGAGACCTTCTGGCTCTGCACAGCTCCTGACAGGAGCCTGGAGCCAGGGGGGGGTCGGGCTCTGCTCCCAAGGGACAAGGGCCAGGCCAAGAGGAAAGGGCCTCCAGTTGCCCCAGGGGAGGTTTCAGTTGCCCCTGAGGAACAATTTCTTGCCCTGGAGGGCTGTGGAGGCCTGTGCCAGGCTGCCCAGGGCAGTGGTGGAGTCCCCACCCCTGGAGGGGGTTCCAAGCCGTGGAGATGTGGGGTGAGGGACACGGGGCAGTGGGGACCTGGCAGTGCCTCTATGTCTTTTCCATCCCAAACAACTCCATGGTTCTCACCCCCCAGAGCCCCTGTAGGGTGGTTTATGGTGAGCTTTAGGGCCAGCACTGGAGAAGGGACGTGGGTTCCTGCCAGCCTGGCTCCTGCACTCTGAGCTGCTGGGCTGTGCTCTCCAGCATCTCCTGGAGTTTTCCTGGCAGGAGGTTTCGTGCTTGGGTCACATCTACATCTATTTTGGGGACCTTCTCTTTACCTCGATGCAGAGGGGCACCTCTGAGAGCCAAAGGGGTGAAGGCAGTGTGGGGTTACTGAGCACCCTCAGGAAGAGTGAGATCCCTTCTCTGTTCTCACTCAGACACCTCTCGTCTGGGTTTCAAAAATTCAGAGTGCATTTTTAGACACTGACATCACGGCCTGGTGAAAAGGATGAAAACAGCATCCAGGAGCCTTCCCGAGGCCTGGGAACGGGTCCTGCCTTGGCCGTGCACTTCCAGCAGGCAGTGGTGGCTCTGAGCACCCGAGGTCACCCCGGGGAACGAGGTGGGAGCACCCAAATTTGGGTAGAAAACCATCAAAGCTCTGAACCGAGCTGGATGACGAGACCTGCCCAGCGTCCCGTGGGGATTTCTGCACAGGAGCAGGGGCCTGGCAGGGGGTTAGGACCAGACTGGCCAAAGCTCTTAGGAAACTCTTACACTTTTACTTCAGTCCCTTTGCCTCATGCCCTTTGCATCTCCCAAATTTTGTCAGAGATGAAGCCAAGCCCTGCAGCAAACCCCACTCCCAGAGCCATGCCCCTGGGGCTCCAGCATCCTGCCCCTGAGCCCCTCCAGGCTGCACAACCAGCTGAAAGGTTCGACTCCCCACCTTCACTGGTTTGATTTTCCCACCTTCACGATGCCTTTTGGGACAGCCCTGCTGGGTGCTGAGGAATTGGGACCCTGGGTGGGAACCCACCCGTGCACCTCGGGGGGTTTTGGCTCCAATTGAATGGTTTCTTTTTGGCTTTTGTGTTGCTGTCAGGGCGGCTCCGTGGCAGCAGGGGGGGGTCCGAGCCCCGTGTAGGCAGAGCCCTCACTTCATCTCCCTTTTCTGAAGCCTTTGGCCCCAAATGTTTCCTTCCCCACAGGCTGTTAAAGTCACTACAGCAAGTGCTGGGCAGAGTCCAGCCTGGGGGTGCTCCTGAGGTCCCCGTGAGCTCTGCCAGAGCCCCGTGGTCACACTCTCAGGGCTGATCTAGTTTACAAGCAACTTGTTCCTTCCAGAGAACCCTGTCAGGGAAGGTCTCAGGCTGCCCAGAGAGGCTGTGGAGTCTCCTGCTCTGCAGAGCCCCCAAACCCTCCTGGCTGTGACCCTGGGCACCCTGCTGGAGCAGGGGGGTTGCAGGAGATGATCCCCAGAGGTCCCCCCACCACAGGGAGATTCTGGGGTTCTGTGACTTGTGTAGACCAGGACTGGACCCAGTCCTGCAGGGGTGGCCTGACTGGGGCAGAGTGGAGGCTGCAGAGTCACGGGCTGCAGGACTAGAGAGCTCTAAGCAGGTTTCCAGAGCCAAGAATAAGTGGATGTCTGAAATTTTGAGGGTTTTTAGAGTTTCTAAGAGTGTGATGTGCTGGAAGAGGCACCAAAACCAGTCCAGAGACAACAACCAGCAACCTAGTTCTGTGCCAGCACAGGAACTCCAGCAGCAGTGACTCATTCTTGGTGGCTTTATACAAATCATCAGCGTGATCTCAACACAAACAAGCCTGACAAAGGCCCAGGCTGCTCTGGGATGGGCAGGAAGAAACGTGGTGGCTCCTAAAGATTCTTCTGTCTCCTCAGAGAGAAGATTGTGGCGCTGGGAAGGTGGTTCATGGGTGAGAGAGAGCACAGCAGAGCCTGGAGCAGCAGGATCTGCTCGTGCTGAGACCTCGCAGGGCCACCCAACTGGACAGAATCCCAGAACCCAGCGTGGTGGGGCTGGAAGGGACCTCTGGGGATCATCTCA
>NW_008612237.1:0-229 GCF_000691845.1 Merops nubicus | reverse complement strand
CTCCCTGACCTGCGGCCCACACTCTTCTCCATGCCCCCAGGAGCCCATTGGCCTGCTTGGCCATGAGGTTCCGTTGCTGGCCCATGGGCAACTTGTCCTCCAGCACTCCCAGGTCCTCTTCTATGGAGCTGCTCCCCAGCAGGTCACCCTTCCCCTGTCCTGGTCCATGTGGTTATTGCACCCCAGGGCTAGGACCTGACAGTTGCCCCTGTTGAACTTCATGAGGTTC
>NW_008612236.1:0-12588 GCF_000691845.1 Merops nubicus | reverse complement strand
CCTCCAGCCGGGGCAGCCAGGGAAACGGGGCGAGAGGCACAAGCGCTTTGAGGCTGCCGGTGGATTCTCCGAAGATGGTGATATCAGCTGTGTTCCGCTAGGAGGGAGTTCAGAAGCAGCCCCCGAGCTGTGGGGTGCACTGCGAGCAGCTCTGCAGTGGCCGCACCTCCGCTCCGGCCTTCCCACTGACTCTTGCGGCTGGAATTTTTCCTTTCAACATTCTTTTGCTGAAATGGGGGATTACAGCTATGTAGGGTGTACATTATGCATATTACATATATACACATATTAAGTATTATTATATGTGCATTTCTATAGCAGTGCAGAATGATTTTTTAAAGGGAATTTTACAGAGGATTTCCATTTTCATTCAGGAAGCACACGGCAGTACCTTTAGGATTATTATTTTATTCTGGATCAGAAAACAATTTCATTTTATAAATAAATGGAAGGTAATCAAATAGCTTGATTCTTCTGAAGATGGTAAAAATAGGAATAAGACAGCATAAACCGGCTAGCTGTTCCAAAATAAAATGACACCCTTCCAGCTGACTCGGGAGATGTGAATTCCAAAATTCAGACTAACTTTTGTTGCAACAGTTGCAGACACGAGCCAGAGGAGCTGGCAGCAGGGCAGAGTGGCTCGGTGCAAGCTCATGGCTGGCTTGTTTACCCAGACACTGAACCAGATTTTGCTGTGACATCAATCCCCACCTTGTCCCATGTTCCTTCACTGTCAGCAAGCAAGCAAGCTGGAGTGTTGCTGCATGATCTACAGCTTTGGAATAGACATTCCCTCTGAAGAAATAATTGCCTTCCTTGTAATTGCTCACAAGTATTTAAAGCCATCTCTTTGCAAACAATCTCCTGAAGTGGAGTGAAACTTTCCACCATGGGCTGGGATGTTAAGATTCGACTGCCCTGGCGTTATGGCACTTGTTTAACTGTAATCTAGAATAAACACAAATGCATTAGCATTGATGGGGGGTTTACATGGTTGTGTATGGAGCTGAATGAACTTGCCCACCACCTTCAGACACACCTACAGAACTACGATCACCTACCAGTATGTGGTACAAACAAACTGTGTGATAAATGTTAAAATTAGTCACAGAGTCATAGGATGGTTTAGGAGTCATAGAATGGTTTGGGTTGGAAGGGACCTTTAGAGGTCATCTAGTCCAATCCCCTTGCAGGGAGCAGGGACATCTGCAACTAGAGCAGGTTGCTCAGAGCCCTGGCCAACCTCACCTGGGATGGTTCCAGGGTTGGGTCATTGACCACCTCTCTGGGCAACCTGGGCCACTGTTTCACCACCTTCATTATAAAAAATTTCTTCCCTAGATCTATTCTAAGTCTCCCCTCTTTTAGTTTAAAACTATCACCCCTTGTCCCATTGCAAAAGGCCCTGTTAAAAAGATTGTCCCCACCTTTCTTACAGGCCCCCTTTACTGGAAGGCTGCAATAAGTTCTCCCAGAGCCTTCTCTTCTCCAGGCTGAACAACCAACCTCAACTCTCTCAGCCTGTCCTCACAGGAGAGGGGTTCCAGCCACCCAAACATGTTCACAGCCCTACTCCCGACCCGCGGCAACAGGTTCATGGCCCACTTGAGCTGAAGGCTCCAGAGCTAGACACAGTACTCCACGTGAGGTCTCACCAGAGTGGTGTAGAGGGGGAGAATCACCTCCCTCAGCCTGCTGGCCACACTTGTCTTGATGCAGGCCATGACTGGCTTTCTGGGCTGCAAGTGCTCATTGTCCTCACCAGGACCCCCAGGTCCCTCTCCACAAGGCTGTTCTCAATGCCATCATCTCCCAGCCTGTACTGATAGTGAGGATTGTCCCAGCCCAGGTGCAGGACCTTGCACTTGGCCTGGTTAGGGTTGACACCTCAAGAGGTACAGTGATACAGTACCTGATACCAGCTGAAACCCTGTGGTGCCTAGGAGTACCCTGGAAAGACTTTGTGCCTGATGAAGGAATAGCACGAGTGCTGGCTGTCCTATCCATTGGGTCATCACCACTTCAGCCTGGTGGTGACTTCAAGTGTATTCCAGTTCTCTTCACTGCTTGAAAGTTACCTGCATACTAAATGTCTGTGTTATACCTAACTACCCAGAGCAATCTGCCTAGCAGACAAGCTCTGAGATAAATCTACAGAAGGGAGAGTGTCGACTGAAGACAGAGGGGTCATATTTACTCGACAGGGTTGAGGTTTACCTTCAAAAGACAGGATTTCCCTCACACTTGATTCAAACTATCCCAATCATCAATTGACTTTGCACTGGCTTTTATGATTTCCATTACAGAGATCTGTAAGACTTTCAACCCATTGAACTTAAAACCTATGAAAAATATATAAAGAATATCCAAAATATCATTTTATTACATATTTGTTGATTAAATGTCAAAGTAAAAACTGGAATATATATAAGCTAGAATTTGAGATTGCAGAGAAGACTTTCCCCTTAGGTAAACTGCAGCAGCTTGCCTCCATTATCAGGACAACATGTAAACTGAAAGACTCTTCCCTTCCCAGAACTGCAGAAATACCCATTTTTAACCCAACCTCAATTTGCTGATTTTTGAATGCTTGCCTGATAATGCATCAAAATGTTGGTGCTGTTGCTTTTCAAGGGATGTTTATTAAAACTTTGGTTTCTTCAAACAACTGGCTATTTGCTGCTCAAATTAGTATACTTGAGCTCTTTAATAACCACAGGGAATACACAGGGCTTGATGCTCTCCTGCTATAAACAGATTCGTTGAAGTTGTCCTTAAAACTGGAAAGGTCATAGTGTAACCTGGGTCAAAAAGCTTCTGTTGACAAGGTTAAATCTCAACCAGCAGAGAGGACCAGGCTCTGCAAACAAGGCTTATCTAAGGCCCTCCACGGCCACAACGCAGTTTTTAGAAGGAGAATTTTTTAGTACCAGAGAAGCAAAAATGCTTCTGAGACCCCAGTGCAGAGGAAAAGCATGTGTCTTGTATTTTCAGAAAAGTCACATACAGAAGGTAGCAATTCACTCAAATTTAAACACTGCCCTCAACTTGCCATGTGTGGGCAGTGAGTGAATGTCTGGGGCAAGCACCAGGGGAGATTGGCCAGAGGAACAGATTGCTCATTAGCCCCCACCTATTTAGCATCATTGGAGAAAATTGGCTCAGCAGAGGAGGTTTGAGACAGAGAACTGTCCTAATCAGGAGGGTGTCATCGTCCATCGCTGCAGCAAGCACTGCCTGCAGGTTCACCTTTAATCTTTGCACAACATGTCCTCTGAGGAGCACATCAGTATTTCACCTTTATTTTTATGTGTGGGATCTGAAAGTTGCTGCTTAATCCATGCAGCATTTCAGTCAGTTGTTTAAAATGTCTCCTTAGGTTCAGCCCCAGCTGGTTGAGGTGTCTGGAGCAAGGCTGTCCTATTCAAGGACTGCTTTGTGTTGCAAGGAACTGTTCATTATTTTAATCTTCTTGCCTTTTGCATAAACCCACAAAAACATTGTCACTGGCAATTAATCTGATGCAAATTCTTGTCTCCTGGGATTTTTATTCAGGTGATAATTCTTGTGGGGTCAAAAGTTGAACCTGAGGCTATGTATAGGTCTTGGTAATTTTTAACTTTGTGGTGTGGTTTAATCATACAGATTTTCATTCTTCATTTATAGGTTGTGTACCTGGTGAAATCCTTTTCTTAAGGAACACTGTTCAAGTCTATTAGATTACAATCAAGTTAATTGAAACTCTGCTTATCTAAGCAATTACATACTTATCTGTATGGCCTCAATAATGTTACTGGAAGTTTCTCAGCAGCAAGCCCTACTCTAGACATGCAAGATTCCATCTCTGAAGGCAAAAGAAAATTGTGACTACCAAGCAGCCTGAATTCTTTGGAGCACAGCCAACTATGTCACAATTCTGGTGATTTTGGAAACTGTTGACTAGGTACCAATGGGTACTTTGCAAGAAATCTTGATCTCACCATAACATGAACTTTGACTACACAAAAGCTGACCAAGACCTTCAGGACCTTTCTCACACTTTTTTTCTGTAAGCAAACCACTCTTCATTCTTGGCTGCCACTTTTCTCTTAATGGGCCAAGTTTTCTTTTCTAAAACATAAGATTCTACTTCTATTGGAATATCTAGAGCCTACAAACAATTTATGTTGTCACACATCAAGAAGCAATTTGTAAATAATGCCAGTGGCCAAGAACTCAAAGTGACTCCATCAAATAGAACCTGATTTAGTACTTCCCCTCCAGTAAAGGTCTGAGCAAATGTATGTATTTATTAATTCCCATCAATGGATGCATTATAATTGTTGTTACACTCGTATTTTGGTGGACATCCCCTGCAATGTAAGTCATGGATCAGCCTGTCCCACCTTAAAAGTGACAGGCATTGCTAACTGCTGAAATGAGTGTTAATCACAAGTGTTAATTGTTTGGATATAATAATTCCACCCTCCCAGCCGGATATAAGCATTCTTGTGTTGGAGATGAAGACAGCTCCACTCCCACAGCACTAATTCAGATGGAGTGTGTGTGTTTGTGTGTGCATCACCCCTTTTAATTTGCATACATACAGCAGGTTAATCAGGAATTACTGCCATTAATTCCAGTTTCCATTACTGTCAAAGGCTCATTAACGCTTCATAGACTCTGTCTTTTAATTATTCAGATACTTTGCATACTAAGCAGTTCCACCTTTGCCTTTCTACCTCCTTAAACCTCTTCCAGGCAAAATGCAATCCCTCCCTAAAAACTGTGAGAGTTCCTTTGACACTCTGTTTCCTTACCAGAATATCCTCACTGACACAACAGCTGGGAATGACCCAAACCTCATTCCAGCTTTCAGTCAGTAGTGTTTTCAGCCCAATTCTTTAATCTTCTGATATGTGAACTAGCTCTTAGTTTAGTCTCACCGATTTATTTGGTTTTCAGACAGAAATGGACAGCTCCTGTACTCTCATCCAGTAGCATGTTCTTCCCCACATTACAGCATTTTTCCTCCCCATGAAGACTGGCTATTGTCATGCACTAGGCAGCACTTTAAGAACATACAAGAGAACTGTCTGGGACAAGAAATTCCCTATCCTGATGATTTGCCATACACTCTGCAGCTTAATTCAGTATCAGGAAACAATGTTTTTTAGATAGAAGCCATTGTAGGAATAAAATATAAGAACTGCCATTCTTCCTTAGTATCAAAGCTATTATGAGAAGATTTAACCCTGGCCATCATACTCCCTGCTTCAGTGAAAAATGCACTTGAGTCAAAGTGTCCTACTTTCTGTGGACAAAAGTAAGTCTGTGGTAATATCAGTTGAAAAGTATTCACCTCCAGCTACTTCAGTCCCCCTGAAAGCAAGACCTTCACGGATGTGTTTTAGATGTGAATTTATGCTCCTAAAATAGCTGTGCTTTTAAAGCCATTTAAAAACCCAAGTAAATTGTTTTTCTGTTTTTGCCAGAACAAATATTCACAGCATTGTCTACAGTACTCGTTCTACGTGTATATGTTACTCAGGGCCTCTTACAACCACGTTTGCAATCATACAAATTTGCTGTTTTGCATATTAAATGAAACATTAGCAGGCACATTTAAGTTTTTAATGAAGAGGTGTGTATTCTGGTATTACTTGCAGAGTTGTTACTCAGGTAGTATGAGTTGCCATAGACGTTACTGTGAGATCTAAGCTGACACAGGATTGTCATTTTAGTTCCAGCTCAACATTGGCTTGGTTTAATTTATGCTACATGAAGTTCATTAGCTAAACACTGGCAGTCTTCTTCAGCCAGTTTTGCAAGAAAGTGGTTCCCACCCAACACTGAAATGTTTTGTTTGACTGTTCTTGCTACTTTTTTTTGCTATTTAGAAAGCTGAAGCATCAGTGCACAGAAATCCCACTCTACAGGATGGCCTTGATGTCTAGGAGGTTGAAACCCAAGACTCTACACACTCATGGGGTGCCAAAAGTCAATGCACTGGTAAGACACCTGCATCCTATCTGCTTGCCTCACCATTGAGTATGCTTGAAGATCACATTAGTCCATCCCATCATCTAGATTAGATGAGGGACAGCTGATAAATGCGTTTTAAAACCAGCTACATATTACAGACCTTCCTTAGTTTTAAGCAAAATCTGCAACATCCAGTCATTATTCAGCTCAACCTGACTTTCCAAGGGAATGTCCACTCAGGAGGGTCCCTGCCTCTATGTAGATGTCTGGCAAGCTCCACCCGAAATCAGAACTTTGTTTAGGAACCTCTGCTGTAGTTTCACCAGAAGGGAAAAAGGAGCTGACTCTCCAAGCAGAATAACCAGACATTATTTTAGTGCTCATTTCCCAGGTATCTTAGAGGTGGCAAGACACAAACAAAGATTAGCCCAGCTACAAGAGTGATAACCATGAAAAAGGAACTAGACGAGAAGGGTGAGGAGGGAACCTAACCTTTCAGGATAGGAGAATATCCACCAAAATTAATGCAAGACCTGAAACTACAACTGTAGGGTTTGATTTTGTAAATTAGAACAAAAATCCTTCAGAGAAACACACCCATTGTGAGCACTCTTCAGCCTGACTCACATCAGTGCAAACTTGGCATACTGTTCAAAGAGAAAACCAGCAAAGCCACATTCAGCTCCAAAGACCAAGCTGGATGGGCTGCAAAAACTAACCAAGCAGCTAACACACATCTCTGAGCAGAATCAAATGAAAGTGGTGCCCAATGAAAGAGGGAACCTACAACGCTTTGAACACTGAACCTGATAGGAATTTGGGATGTTCTACAGTTGAGCAATAGTGCTTCCCATGGCAGAAGCAGCAGGGCTCCAAAAAACTCTGCCTGCAACTGGTGACAGCAGCAACCACTGCTCAGGCACACGCTGGCCTTTTAAAGTGGGCAGGAATTGTTCAGCTGGTATTAGTGGCCTGGAGCTTTGGTTCAGGGAGAACAATAGGCGTACTATTTTAGAGGCATTAAAGGTATTAGTGGCAAAGCTGCATCGTGCCTTGTTTACTGCTGTACCAGTGGTATTAGACAGGAATTGAAAATGACTGCACCAGGCTGCGTGTTTTGAAATGCTCCAGCCGTAAGTGGAAACAGGATTCTTATTGAGGCCACCATCATAAAAGAGGGCAGTGTTAAGCAGCAGTTTCTGCTTTTGAAAACAACAATATACTTCACAAACTTTGCTGTTGCACTTCTCAAAAACTAATTAATCTGAGCCATTTATATGATTTTTTTTCATTTAATAAGGAGCTACCCTTTGATATCTGCACATTTTCTGTGAAAACCAAATGTTTTCACAGCAAGTGAACAAACATGTAGAATATTTTTATTAGACAATTATTTGAATTAGTGAGAAAAAACAGCAGCTAAAACTAATGCAGTTGTGCATCTATAGCAATCTCAATATCTCTTTCCACTTCTCTTCCAGAACCAAAGGGAAATATATTAAGCCTTGAAGTGGATTCTTTTGGGAGATCAAAACCTTGACTGGCCAAGAAATACCAGGCCATCTCTGCTGACAGGTCTGCACAAGATCAGATGGGGGTGCAGTCTCGTGTCTGCTTTGCACAGGCAGTGAAAGGAGTTTCACTGTGCAGTTCCTCACTGGGAGCTCCCAGCTCAGTGCCACCAGAGCCTTGCAGCCAGGAACAAATGTCCCCACCCCTCCTTCCTGACCCTGCCCCACGGGCCAGCTCCCAGCTCCCAGCTCCTGCTCCCTCCTACAGATGCAGGGCCAGGTTTTGGTGTTCCCACTTCCCCTGCTCCTCCCATCAGCAGCAGTGCTGATGCAGCTTCCAGAGGAGGACGGTAACTGTCCCACAGCATTAGCAGCATTTATCCCAAAGCCCAGGGCAGGGCTAGCAGCTCTTTGGCCCAGGCTACGTTTTCTTTCCAGCCAGGTGAGGGTGATACTTTTGAAGTTCCCAGCTGTGGATATGGGGATCTTAGGAGGTAAAATCCTTTTGAGAAACATAGCTAAGACCTCTGACTGCATTTCAAACTGCCTGGGTCATTCACCCAAAGCACAACAATATCTGAGTGCAGCAGTGTGCAGGACCTGGAAATACAGCTCTAGATATATTGCTTTGGGCAGCTTTCAGTGATGAGCTTTCTATTTCAAGAAAACAGAAAACAAAGAAGAAATTGTACTTAAAATAGTCATAATTTCACCTCAGTTTTGGACAAAGTTTGACCGATGCAGCTGTTAGATTTAAGTCAATGAATACAAAATGAAAACTCGTAGACATGAACTGACCCTTGCCAATGTCTCAAACTGAAACCAACAGATGGCACAAAGTTGTTACAAACTAAACAGATCCTCTTCAGAATGAATCCAGTAATCACCATAACACAGATGACAGCTACCCATTTACTCAGTCCTGCTTTTTTCAAATGCAAGTGTCTTAATGCTACTGTAGCTATCTCATCCTTATATTGGAAAAAAAATACCATTTTAAATACTGAGAAATAGATACTCTCCTACCTTAAAGTAAGAAAAACACATTTTACACTAAAAATGTTCAAAGTCAAGGCTTGTCATGTGACAAAACAGCAATACAAGTATGATGAGCCAATAACCATATCCCAATAACAGAGAAAAACCTTCCTACAGAGTTTTTCCTGTCCCTCATCTTTACCTCCCAAACAATGTCCTGTTTAGAGTAACAAAGTAATTCCCCAAAATCAAAGTAGATAATTTTCACCCACATGTAGGCAATTTTCAAGACCAGCTCTACACGGTCTCCCTAAGGAAGTCTGCCAGAAATGAGGCCAACATCCTACTTAGCAGTGGTTTTCTGTGAACCAGCGGGTGGCTGCAGGTGCTAATTGTAGTGCCATGTTTTAGGATGAAAATTAAACCTTTTCTCACATTTATTTCAAACAGCAGTTGGTCTCCACAGAGCAACTCTGGGTTGAGATTTACTGCTGACTTTACACTACGGCTGCAATCCTGCAGCAGACTTTACCAAGGAGCAGCCTGGCATGCAAATGGGTAAGGGACAGCATAATGGGGAGCTGGAACTCAGCTGATTACAGTTATTCTATTCCTTAAGCATTTTTCCTCTAAGTTAACATAATTCTATATTGCCCTTCAGATTCTAATAGTGTCTATCATGGAATAATCCAATATTCACTAATCCAATTAAATTTTCATTTCCTTTGACATGCTTCTCCAAACCATCTACACAAAACCCGCAGCACACGCTCCGGCTGCAACTCGACTGTGCTGCACTTGTGAGCAGGGTGAGAGCCACAGCTGGGACCCAGCTCCTGCACAGCCCCTTCAGCCCAGCAGCAGCAGGACCTCACTCCTACAGCTGCAGGATTCATTAGGCACACAAAGTGAAACTGTCCCCACAAAGTTACATACCCAGCACTGAATTTTAGAGATAGTTGGTCTGGTTGTTTTAGTAATGTGAAATATAAACTTGTACTCACTGGCAGCATTTTATAATTTATTTTGCATCTAAAATGTTTTCAGTGGTGCAGTGTTTAATTGCTCAGCCTGGCATGTTTCAAACACAACAAACACTTCAGAAAAAAACATAACAAAAATGAGTTGTAATTTGGTTTTGTCTCACAAAATGCATCTTTCACTGCTAACAGCTCTGTGTCAATGGATGTGACTTACACCACAGATTTGATGGTTTTGTTTCATCGTATAAGGATCTTTCAACATAAATGCACAACAAGTATTTCCTTGTAACTGTAGCAGAAAATAACCACTTTCTACAAATCAAATGTTAACATAGCAAAGCAAATTGCAGACCTGGTGAGCGCACTCACTGGGCACCAGTTCTCAAGAAAACTCCTTTCTACATTCCTGTACAAAGACTCCAAATCCAAGTTTCTCTCTTGTCAAAACAATAAACCAAACAAACTCCCACAGCCAGGAAAAGTTTGAAATCGCTTACCTTGAAGAAGCTCCGAAGAAAATACATTATGCTTAGCATTTTGGAAGGTTTAAAATGAGGAATTGTTCAATCTTTAGAACATCCAAGGCCTGGGTGAATTCCTACACTCCTGCTGTGTCTTTAGTTACATGCTTTCTTGTTGCTATTTTGGACGGTCTTAGTACAAGGGAAGCATATGAGCCATGCCAGGAGCTTATACTAAGGAGTTGCATAACAATTAGGGCTTATCTGTGCTGCGCTGTACAGTACAGCAATGCAAACAGGTTTGTTCACAGTTTACTAGCCCCAGAACACTTCTACTAGGCATGCCCAGAATGATGCCATTGTATTTGCTAAAGAAACTACAGCTATTTGTGAGTGCTTCTAAAAGAACTGGAACTACAAAGGACAGCACATGTTCCCTTACATCCCCCCCAGCCTTTGCTTTTGCCAACTCCAAGTTCAATCAGTGAGTATTATGCTTGCTGCAGCATTTGAAAGCAAAGGCTCCCACACTACAGCTTTCTACTTACTATCTTTAAAGGTAAGGGAAAATTGCAGAACAAGTCTTTTGAAGTGCACAGAGTGAATGCAATTTCAGTTTCTTCTTTTTCCTTGCTTAACATTAAGGTCCCTTAAGGATCATTTGTGCTTCAGTAACACTGAGCAGCACAGAGATGCAGCGGATGCCACGCAGTGAAGAGTCTATCAGAGTTTAGAGGCCAGCTCTGAGAGTTACACATCGTCTGCTCAGAGTGTGCTTAGAATTAAAGACAACAACTACGGAGCACGAGCAAGTTCTCAGAGAGGGATCACTCTGCATTACAGCAGCTGCCAGGCACAGCCTGATCCTGCATGGGTTCATTTATTTTTTAAGCTAACCCTGCCTCGTATTTGAACTGCTCAAACCACCCGCTATTAAAATCTCTACACCAGGAAGAGGAGTTTGGGGAGGTGCTCCAGAGCAGCTTCTGATGCTCCATGCTGCTGGCCACAGGGAGGAAACCAGACAGATGTGCAGTGCAGCCAGCACAGCAGGGTGGGAGGAGGGACACAATCCCCCACCCCATGGTGATGCCTCAGCACTCGCCCAAGGCTAGCACCAGCTCCAACGTGAAACGTACTCTGACCTGCTCTGGGCAGGAGGGGATCTCTGTCATCACCCCAGTACACACATCCCCCACTTGCCTTCCATTGCCACACTGCAAGCCCTTCTATAGACTCCAGAGCCATTTTTTTTTGTTAGTCCATCTCAAATAGAAATGGTATTGTTTTGGTAGTACATGTAAATAAGACATTTATGCATAAATCAAACACTTTAGAGCAGCAAGCCATATTTTACCACGTGCAGAGTTTTTCTGCCATTGTGGGTATGGCTTAAGTTAGGCACACACAGGCATGAGGAAGGAAGGGCACACCTAACGTGTTAGAAACCAGGCCAATGATCTCTAAATTGCAGCCTAAGGTGCAAATGCAATATAGTCTGTGGCTTTATCTGCCAAATCACAATACTCCTTCAGTGAAGTTTGGTCCTGCCATCTCTTGTGATTTCATGGATAAAAAGTGTTTTCCCTTAAATCTTAGTTCTGAAAGACACAGATGTGACAATACTGTATACACACCACAATCTTTTAAAGTAAACTTTTGGCCCACAATCTGGGAGGAAAACTGCATATAAATATTCTAGAAAACATAGAAATTCATAGAAAAAATTCTCAAAACAATTGAAAATCTAATGTTGATTTTAAGGCATCTCCTTGGAAGGAAATGGGCCTGGTTCATGAGTTTTCAATGCTTTTATCTGTTAGTTCTTCAGTTTATATTATTTTGAAGGATTAATTTTCAAGATTTATTCTGAAATTACTGGCATTATTTTAAACCCTGCTTATTGAAGAAAGTGCAGGCAGACTTACATTTCCTGCATGGCTCTCCTGGTATTGACTCAATGGGCTATGCTCACAAGGTTCAGCTGAACCATTCTGTGCCTGAGCCCTGATGTCAGCATCCTTGGGAGAAGGAAATATCCACCATGACCAGTCCAGCTCCACGGCGCCTTGCTGTCTATTTTTCACATGTGAAAAGGAAAATAAAGTTCTCTTCACATATGAATTAAGGGGTTTTCAATAATAATCAGACTATGCATGTCAAAAGCTGGATTTTTGCTGTCTGATTTTTATCTGCAAGTATTTCTAATTTCTACAGAACTGCCCACGTTGCAAACAAAATGCCAGAAGCATGCCATTGCCACTGGCCAGGGGCTTCCCCAAAAACGTGACTCCCCTTTCAACTGCTGATCTTTTGCAAAATTAAGGTTAAACCTCAGCTGCCCATCACTCCCTCTGTTCATGGGCTGGAAATAAGGACATTCCTTTCCTGCAAATCAGCCGAGGTCTTTCCCTCAGACAGACACAATGTTTTTGGACTGATTTACTCCACCACACAGGAGGTGCAAACTGCACAGCATTGCCTTAGTCCTGCAATCCACTACTGACACTGGAACTCTGCTTTTCAAACCTCCAGGAGAATCACAGGCACCTTTCTGGAAACCAGACCTTTGTGAGCACACATCTCATGGGAAGTGAGATCATCTGTTCCACGGGAAGGGGCGGCACTGGAGCAGGGAGGAGGAGTGTGAGGAGGAAGATCTTACTAGATGATCTTTAAGGTCCCTTC
>NW_008612235.1:10745-24024 GCF_000691845.1 Merops nubicus | reverse complement strand
AAAAAAAAAAGAAAAAATTGAGAGAGAGCTACAAAGAACCGAATCAAACCCGAGCAACCCGCGACCTAAACCACAACAGCCGCTCGCTATCGCCCTGAAACGCAGCAAGAGATTTTGTACTTACAGCCGGCGCTAAAAGGAGTAATCCTCATCCCAGCCTGGTTGGGTTTGTTAGTTTTGTTGGTCTTGGTGGGTTTTTTTGTTTTGTTTTGTTTTTTCTCTTTTGTTTTTGTTGTTAAGTACTTGTTTGTTCCCATCGTCCATGGCTCGGGGTGGATGCAAGCGAAACCGGCCGGGTAGCAGGAATAAAAATAGAAGCGATTTCATTGTGTAAATGCAGCAAAGAGGCGAGATGCTGGGTTTCTCCTAATACTTTCTGCTTGGGAATCAGCAGCTCTCAGCTCAGGAAAGCAGGACTCTGTGTGAGTCTCCCCCTCCTCTCTCGCTCTCTCACACACGCACACACACACACACACATACACACTTTTTAACTTTTTTTTTTTTTTTTTTTTCAAAAGAGGGCAGGTCGTTCCCTGAATCCCAATGAGTTAAGTCAGTCACTTTCCTTCGCATGCATCACAGCCTCCTTAGAGCTGCAGGCACAAAAGAGCATTTAGCTGCCTCCAATTTGTGTAGCAGCCCTGTCCTTAATTTAGTGTATTTTTTTTTGTTTTTTTTTTGGGGGGGGGGGGGGGGGGCTTGGTTGGTTGGTTTTTGTTTTTTTTTTTTTTTTTTTTTTTTTTTTGTTTTTTTTTTTTTAAGGTATAATTAAATCTTGTATTTCTCTCAATATAAAAATACCACGTCCCCAGCTTTGGTGACTGCACCGCTAATTGTAACCTTTTAAATAAATTCCTGAACTTATATCTGTACTTAGCTGATCTTCAGGGGCTTCACCAGAAATTGCTGCACAGTGTTTGTCAGCTGCACCCTGCTTCCTGCAAAGGTCAGAGCTCTACAATCCACAATTACTTTCCGATGAAGTCTTATATCAACAAAATCTCCTTGAAAGGATTACGGGCCTTTAAAAATAAAGCTTTAATCTTAAATATACACGGTGGCATATTCCATTTCAATCAAATACAGGGGATTGTTTTAAAAAGTAACGGCATGCACATACGTGTGTTTTCGTGTAAGGTGACTTTTTCCAGGAGGACAGAGAAATGTGTAAGTGTGGTCACACTCTCTCCACAATTCAGCAGCTGTTTGATGTGGATTCTTTATTCTAGCCAATACAGGAACATCCGTGTGTATTTCTCTATATGCAGATGTATATATGAATTTCATTGGTGTATACATAAATATAGGCGTACAGGTGTAACCTGGCCATGTCAGAGGCTGAAGAAAGGCTGGCAGAAGCCTGTCCAGAGGCAAATGAAACCCCAAAGCAGTGGCCTTTGCTGATGTGGAGCTAAAGGCCAAAGGAAGGGCTGGTCCACACCGGGGGCTGTGGGGTACAGCCCGCGCCAGTGTTGCCCCCTTTCAACCTGCTCCACATCCAAGGGGACTCCACGAGGGCTGCAGGGGTGGGGGTGGGGAATAAGGCCACCCCGACATCTCGATCACCTCGGGAACTCGTGGCACTTTCTTTCCATCCTTGTCATCTCCTAATTCCAGCTGCACTTGCTCAAATGGATGGTAATCCGACTCTAGAGGAGATTAAGGAACCAGAGATAGCTGCATTTAGGATTACTGAAAGGAAATGAAGGAATCTAATCCACTCCCACCCCTTACGTTGCCAGGTTTCAATAAGACCTTATACCACCTTTTAGGATTTTAAACAAATGAAATCACTTGGAGAAGGGGACAGAAAGAGACCGAGTGATGGAGAGTGTGTTTACCCATTAAATGAATTGAATAGTAGAGGATAAAAGGAATTGCAAAAGCGACCACGGCCGAGCTGCTTTTTTTTCCCCTGCATCCCAATAACCACCGCATCTGAATGGGCCCAAGGCTCTGAGCTTCCTCGGTGCTCTCCTCAGGGCCAGGGCAGGTTCGGCAAGTCCATGATAGAGATCCACATAAAAACTACAAAATCAATCCAGTACTGATTTGAGCTGCAATACGGCATCCCCCCCACCTCTGCCAAATCCCACACCTGAAAAGGCAAAACCCCACGACATAATGTGAAGCTGCAAGTATGTGGTTTCCAGTCAGCAAGAATTATCAGTAAACCTTAAAACATCCGAGGGTTGTTTCTGCTCTATTCTGATTGTGTATAGCCAAGAAGAAAATAACCAGTGTTTCCTACAGTGATAAAAATCATGTTCTTTCCTAGTTTCGCTTTAAACCAAGGAAACAGCATATCCTTTTGCTTCCAAAGATACAAGTAGTCTACAGAGAGAGGACTGAGATAACCTAGTCCCGAGATCAGTTCCTCCTTCTTTGGAAAGAATGTAATATGAGTAACACGGAATTAAAAAACAAACCAAACCCCCAAAATCCTGTGAAATATGAAGGTGTTTTCCTCCTTTTTTTAAAAAAAAAAGAAAAATAAAATTAAAACATAACCTTCCATTTTCCCAGACGATTTTTTTGTTTGAAGTGCTAGACTGCCTTACGACAAGTTTCTCTAAATAATATTTAATATGGATATGCCTAACTGTATTGAGCTTCTTCCTATACTGGTTATCCTTGGTGGGTTACCGGGGTATTCTAAAACAGTCTTCGGCTGCAAGAAAAGAGCCTTAATGTGAGGAGAAAAAAAAATGACTAGTCATCCCTGAGTAAGATTTTGTTTTGTTGAGCCCTTGTCATGGTCCTTTGCAAGCCTGGAAGCAACATGAATCAAAAGCCTCGGAAGACCTACGTCGACAGAGGCTCCATATATAGCAGGCGCTAATTATTAAATCTCATTCCCTGATTTAGGACTCTCTTTTCCTCAGCGAGCCCATCACCCTGACACAACGCAGTTCAGGATGTTTGTTCAAAGCTTATGAAAATGTAACCCAACTCATTGCTAGAAGTTGTTGCTAATTAGTTGATAATAAACTTCTCCGGCCAGGACACAAAAGTCTTTCAGAAGTGCAAGGTGTTCTTTGTGATGCCCTCACAAGGGGAATTAGCATATCAATTGGGCGGGGGAACAATGCAGCAGGGCTCTTGCCTTCCCCCCCTCGTCTCCTTCCCCCCTTCCTAGCGTTTTTAGTGGATGTGGTGGGCATGAAAGCGAAAGGTCCCCGGGGCTGAGCCCGCCGCGCTCATCGCACTTGTAGCCGCATCCCGCTTTGGGGAGAAACCCCCGGGCGTGCGGACCACCGGGCAGCCCACCCCTTCGCACCGCTGCCTTCCCCACCCCTCCTCTGTGCCGCTGACAAATGGAGATAGCTGGGGGCTTGCGAGCCCCCGCCCTGCCTCCCCCTCCCCTCCCCTCGCCACCAATGAAAGGGTTCGCAGCCTGAAAGCCTCTTGCAAATAGATGTTTTACAACGCCTCCCGCCCCCGCCAAGGTAATTCTGCTACCCAATATCCTTAATAAAGACTGTTGTTCCCCCTTCAGTTGGTAAAGGTTTTGCTGACAGGCTGGTCTTTTCTCCCTCAGCTCCAAAGGGTGGGTTCTTGGACCTCCCCTCCCTGTGCAGGTGTAAACACCCAGAGGAAGCAACGGTCCTGCTAAAAATGTCCACTCAGTTATAAACTCAGCTTGGGGGGAGAAGAAATCCCATTCTTAGCAATTGAACAGGATACAGCCTTCTCCTACTCTTTTCTTCTTTCTTTTTTTTTTTTTTTTTCTTTTTTTTTTTTTTTGCATTTAGTAAATTCCCCACTAGCCACAAACCCCACAAACTCAAAGCACAGCCAAACACCCAAACCTTGTAACCACTCGGTGACATGCGTAAGTGGAGGCCACAGAGGACTAGAAATCTGTGTATAGCAGGCCAGAGAAAGCAATTACACAAAACTCTGTGATCCTGAGGCCTCTGATCCATCTAGCCATGTTCCTACCCAAAGGCTGGACAGCTGCAAGAGTTATTTATCTACATGGTTAGAGTGCAAAGAAATGCTTGGGTTAGAATGAGGAAATGGGGTTTTGGGCCCTACAGGTAAATCAGAGCAAGTCTATGGAGTGGCATTTGCCCTCCTTGGTGGCTGCTGATGAACTCTTTGTTTGGAGCATGGGGAAGGGGCCAGGCTGGAGGAGATAAAAGCTCGGCTTGCCTAATCAGGGCAGAAATAAACCAAGAGATTTCAATCTTCTGCCTTTTTTTTTTTTTTTTTTTAAAGTAGCAGCACTCTCCAGTTGTCTCCCACTCAAAAAAGAGGATGCTTGAATACAGTTATTTTAGGAACTGCAGTGATATGTAGTGTGCTTTAAAGCATAGTGATATGCTAAGAAATAACTGAAAAGAAACCTCATTTCCCCCCTTAAATCGTGAGGGAAGTGGTAGCCCAGGAAAAATGTGTTGTGTAATTAAAAAGGAAAAAAAGATAAAGAAACTATTTATTAAGAGAAAATGTTTATTTTCTTAGGTTTGTATTGAAAGTCTTGAGCAATGAGAATAAAAGACCAAATCCTAGGAGTTTTCATGAAATTCGGTTAAGGAGAAAAAAGAACGTTAAGGCTGGTTGTTTCCCCAAATGCAAAACATCAGGGAGGAATCTGAAGAGAGCTTTACTTTCTGTGCAAAATCTCCATTGTTGCTTGGCAAACAATGGGAGCTCTGGGCGACTGGAAGGCTGTGAGAATGAATAGGGAATCCGCAGGATGTGTGCGGGTCAGTGCTTGGGGTCTCTGTCCTAAAGCCCCTTTCTCAGCTTGCCACAATAAAGTAGCACAAGGTTTAGTCTTTCCTGGGTCACTGGCCATCTTCTATTATTCAACACTTCACAACAAAAAACACTTATTAATCAGCGCTGACCAGAGGCCCCTTTTGAAACAAGAGAAGGGGAGAAAGAGAGGAGGGAGAGAGAGAAAAGAAGATTGAGAAACCTGAACAGACCCTCCCAATACAAGAGCAACCATAGCCGCCTTCTTAACTGGCCAAAGAGAGGGATTTTGTGTGGGTTTTTTTTTTTTTTTCCTTTTTTTCCTTTTTTTTTTTTCCACAACAAAGTTTCCAATCAGGTCAGAGAGGACTGGTCTTTCCCCCCTGCCCCCACTCCTGTTTTCCGTCTCACTCTCTTTCCTTCTTGCTCTGAAGATGATGGAGACTTTGTTTTGCAAGTAAGGATGGCTTTAGGTCAAAATGCTAAGGTCTGATCTTAGGTGTATCCTGGCTATGTTGGAAGAGAAGGCTGTTTCTCCTCTGGGCCTCAACTCTGGAGATGGCGTAGGAGAGAAGAGGTTTGCTTGTGGGGGCTCTGCTCTGCTTTAGGAGCTGATGGATGAGGTGTCAGGGCAGTACTTGTGTGAGGACTTGGCTCAAAATGGTACGAGGGAGAGTCAAATGTGCCATTTATTGACTCTGCCGAGGGCGGTCGCAGGCTGGTTGTTGTTGATCGTGATTTTCTAGCACTGTGTGTTGCACAGGGCTAACCGGTGAGCTTTGGAGTGAAAAGGAACTGCTAGATTTAAGGGAAAAAACTTTGTATTCCTCTGTGCAAAAGGATTCAGAGGCAGCGGTGAAAAGGGATCTTAAAGGACCTAATAAGTGATAATTTAATTTGAAGGGGGAGGAGGGTGTTTTATGTTTTTTTTTTTTTTTTTTCTTCTTTGTTGCCTTCTGATAATTTTTTAGGATGTTTCATTATTCTTAAATTGGTGTTCCTGTGTAATGAAATATGCATAGATTATCACACAGCCCACATTATGATGTTCATGCCTCTTATTCCCATGAAAATTATTTAAATAACTTGGTACAGAGAATTTTAGTTTGTTGACTAAAACTAGTTTTTGAGTGGAGAACACGACTGAAAAATCAAGGTAGTTCAGGCTTTGGTAGCAATATAGGTACAGATGTACCTAAAAGAACAAAGCTATTTGTGCTATTTTTTTCTTTATTATTATTTAACAAATGCATAGAGACCACAAATATTGAATCCCCTGTGGATTACCTGAGAAAATGAAATTGTTCTCTCAAGAACAAAATTAGTCCACCAGAAAGGTAAAAACTTATTTTACTTTTTTTTTTTTTCCCTGACTAAATGATGTGGGGATGTGTGTTGGGGGGTGGCCCTTTTTGTTCGGCTGGAGTCCATGTGCACATTTTAGTCAGGGTATATCACCGAACCTTAGGAAAAACTGTTCCTTAAGCCCTCTGTCAGACTTTGTAGCCTGTAAGCTGTGACTGGTGCACCACAGAGCTCCTCACTGAGGGGTTTTCTTAGCGGGAACCCGAGTAAAGTGTTAGTTGGGGGGTAGCCTCAGCGGCGCTTTGCCACACCAGGCTGCAGTTCACGTTTTGTTTGCAGGAAATGTGATTTACTTAAGTACTCATAGTAGAGTGTTCTCTCTTTTCCCTTTAAATATTGTGTTCCTCAGATTTTGTAGGGCTTGACGTTGCAGCAATGGAGTAATCAAGTGTTACCTAAATTATTTAAAGCCTGGGATTAAAGGCCTTAGCTCTGAGTGCTGACAAGCTTTCAAATGTAGCCTGGGAAAAGTTTTGTGTCCTTTCCTCTGTGTGTACACTTTGAAAATAATTTGGAAACGTACAGTGAATTATTCTCAATATGTATGCACAGAAAGAATGAATAATTCTTTCACAAGTTGCTCTCCAAAGGAACGAGTGACTATTAAAAACACAGCAGCAATGTGTACACAATAATATTGTGGCACCTGCAATGTTATTTTTAACAGCTCTATTCCTTTCAGCAGAGCTTGTTTAAAGGAGCTCTTTTTTTTTGGACTTTGGTCGGGTCTGCAACACAGAGAATGTATTCATTCAACAAATATGACCATTCCAAATGTTAAGTTCCTTTACGTTTCAAGGCCTTACCCTTCATTTCATGCTCCTCAGGATGCTCAGTGGCTTCATGTTTCTGCGTACTGAAAATTAATGATGCTAATATATACTTGTCCTTAAAACGTTGGATCAAATGTATTTTCAACCAGCTAGATTTTATTTCCATCTGTATGTGAATTTGGTGAGCTACGTGCATGTCGATTTATTTGTGTTCTTCTTCATCATATTTTTGCTTTGTGAACAGTGGACTTGAAGAAATACATTATCTATAACTCTTTTTTAAAATAATGTACCATTTCTGCAGTATTGCAACGTAAAAACAGATGCAAAGGTCTGTTGTGTTCTGAGCTTTTGTTGCATCATTGTAATATACTTTGGGCAATACCCTTTAAAACTGATGCCATTCACAGACATGAGGATTTTTCTAGTTTGTCAAAAAACCAAAAAACAGCTTTGGAAGCTTTTTTTTTTTGCAAAGGTTTCATCATTAGTAGGTTTTCTTTGCCATTAGAAGCCATGTATTAGAAATGTTACTATATAAGGTCAGCTTCTCTTTCCATTCTTACTAATGGCTGATTGTGTGAATAAGTCCCATTTAAATCAGTGGGACTATTCAAAGGCCGAGCTACTACTCTACATGACAAAGGGAATGACAAAATTTGGCCCACTGAATTGAAAGGGCCTATTGGAAGAATGAGCTAGAGGAAGGATACTCAAATGGATCGTTAGGATAATGCACCATCTTTACATAGTGCTTAAAACACACCGACCTTGCTGCACATAGGAGTTTGTAGCTTCAGCCAAGGGAGGCAAACACAAGCCACTGGGGATAAGAAAGGTAGGTGAGGCTGGCAAGTGTGGAAAATGGGGAGTGTCGATTAGGGTTAAGCTGGCGAAGATCAGAAACTGGAGGGGACACCAGCACTTTGTCCATGGAATGGATGTGCCAGGCTGAAGGGCCACTATAGAGCTGGACATGGGCTTAAGAGGGAAAAGAAGCTTGATGCAGTTGCTGTAAAGTACTGGGAAAACGGGGATGTTCTTCCTGTGTGTTTACACAACGCTTGTAGTTTTAAAATAGTTTTGAATATATTTACATTGATATATTTAAGGTAGAAAGATTTTGAAACTGTTGCCTTGTCTGCACAGTACATCCTGGGCTAAACCCGACTTATTTTACAGTAGCTGTTCTAGAGATCTACGAGAATTTGGATTCAGATTTTCTCATAAATGACCTCTGATGCAATGAAGACTGTTTCACTCATGTGAGAGTTGTATCCACTCTACTTGCTAAGGGTTTTCCAGCCAATTTATTTCAGGGAAGGCTTGGTTACAGTTTGAAATGTATAGAATAAGGTTTTATAAAATGAATTCTGGAAAAGCTGAATTTTAGCCTGGTACACATATCTACATCTGTCTAATGTACCTCTGAAGAACTACACCTTTCACATTTTATTGCACAGATGCATCACTATAGGTTGATGAAAAATAGATCTTGGCTTCTGGGTCCCCAGTTTGTTTATAAACAGGTGTGTATTTGTTTAGTAAATCTGGTCTTTGATACTGAACACAAAGTTTATATTATTTCAGTAGAAAGTGTGCTGTATGTAAATACAGGGAAAAAGAATTTTTGAGTTTGCCTCCTAAGGGACTTATTTGTTTGTCTGCTCCAGAAATTGCAGTTTTACTAAGACTGACGGTGTTTTTGGTAAAGATGGGTCTAGAATAATCAGTTAAAACTGTGGCAGGGGTGTGTGATGCTTTGTTGGGTGTAAATGTGCTTTCAGTGAAGCAAGAGCCCAAGAACGTGAGGAACCATGGGGATACAACAAAACCCAACATACAGAGGCTCAATGCACCTTCACTGCCACTCACACCCCAGATTTCCCCCCCTGTTCTGCACAGGAGCATTGGACCTTCATGAAGATTTTATCCCATGTTTTAATAAAGTTGTTGATCTCACAGCCTTGCCACATGCAGTTCCATTTAAGAGCAGGCTGAAGCCAACCTATCATCTGGGAGGCCTCAGCTCCATGTAGAGCAGGAGCTTGGGCCCTTCAATCTCAGCAGCTGATGAGCTGAAGGTCTGTTGGGATGAGAGGCAGGAAATAAAGGGCTGAATCTGTTGGTTGGTTTTGAAAGCTGGTTTTATAACCTTTTTTTTTTTTTTTTAAGGTGGAATCTGAGTGGTGTTCACCAAAAAATTAGTATTATGTATCTAAAGAATTCAAAACCAATGAGTCATTCTTTCCAAGACTTTGAGTATTTTTTTAAAAATAATACAATTAGGGCTTGTTTGCCTGTTTTTGAGCTTGGGGCCTTAGTGCTTTCAGAGTTTTCATCTGCAAAGGCTGGAAATTTACTTTAAAAAACAGATTTGAGTTTCACTTGCAGATATCTTGATTGCAGCAGCTGGGGCTTTATGAAACACTGGCTCCTGGAAGTGGGAGAGCTGGCAGCGTTAAGGAGCTAAGGAAAGGGCCTGGAATTATTATGAAGCCTTATAGCTCAGAGAGATCATATAACTATTCAAAAGGCTTTAAAAAGCCTCTGTAATTCTGTGTGTGTGTGTGGGTTGTTTATGTGGGGGGGTGAGTTTGTTCACCGATCCTAACTAAAGGACTGTGGAAATGGGGGGAGAGGATGTTGGTGAGAACCAAATTTGTGGCTGATGTGTTGGGAGCAAGGCTGGATATCTGTTGATGGATGAGCATCACAGAGGAGCACAGGGGTGGAGGGAATAACTCCTTGCAGAGGCAGGAGCAGGAGACTTGGGGGAAGCTGCTGCTCATGCACCTGATAACTGGCTGCTTTAACACATCAGCACTGATAATCTCTGCGGCAAAAGTCAGCTCGCTGCAGGCAAGAGCTGCTCCAGCTTGGCTGCAAAAGCTTGAACTCCATGCAAGGCTGAAATTGCTCAACTGTGTCTTTCATGACAAAATATTCTTTACTAGTAGATGTCATGGTCTGCGGAAATAAAGTACCAGTAGATGGCGTGCAAAAATATTCAGCAGTGTTCAGGAGTTTTGTTGGACAAATACGTGCTCTTGTTACTGCAGCTGGCTTCGGGTATGGAAACATGTAAGTAGTGAGTTTAAAGAGGATGTTCTTGGGTAGTAGGGAGGATGTGCATGTAAAGGAAAAAAAAAAGAAGAATGAGATGAATTTAATCTATCCTTCACTTGTTTTCAGCTTTTCAGATTCTGCTGCTTCTTTTTTTTAACCCAATCAAATCATACACACTTCAGCAAGGGTCACTTCATCCCCGGGCTTCACACTACAGTGTCCCCTTTCATAATGCTGCCCAAAATGCATTGTTAGACTTTCTCCTGGGGAGGAAAACACAGAGAAAGAGAGGAGCTTGTTTCTTTGCATTTTATTCCAATTTACAAATGAAAATAACCGGCAGGAAAGACCAAGCATTGAATGCTTCATGTGCAAATGTCAATGCTTTGGAAAGTTATGGGTTCATGAAATAGGGCCTGTTTGGCATTCTTAATTTTAGTCTGTGTTATTACTGCATGTTTAAATGTGTGTAATCTTCTTGCAGAACTGGAAATAGCCACTCTAAAATAATTTTTTTGTGTGTGTGCCTATATAAAATAACAATTAATTTCATTGTTAACGGTGGGTTTTGATGGCTCCCAGTTGATACTGCCCACCTGCAGAGGTAAAAGCAGTCTTGTGTAAGATTAGTGCCACTGTCTCTTACTCCAATATAAAAAGGTGCTGAAACTGTTTCTCATTAAAGATGATCATGGTGGTGGTTGTGTGTACGTGAAAAATACTCAGTTGGATAGTTATCTTTGATCATAGTAGTGATGTTCTGCCTCCTGCTCTGCAGTTCTCCAAGGCTGAATTTGAGGTTGGAGGTGTTCCCCACCTTCTCCACAGAAAGAAATTATGTAGTGTTATTAAACAGAATGTGATATGAGTGTCAGATGACCTACAAGAAAAACCTGAAGATTGTTAGTAGTCTGACAGACATTTTAAAACCAAAAATAGAGAATCACTGCTTAAGGTGCCTCCCAACCAGTTTTGTTCAAGCATTTACAGTGAGCAAACACCTTTGCAGATGCAAACTTAAAAAGCTCTGAGAAAAATTGTCTTCCCCTTCTTCTCTTACCCATTTAACCAGGAGGGTTCACTAAAATACTGTGAAGGCACATCAGAATTTGCAGAGATGAGATTTCTCTTACAAGGACATGATATAACTGTCCATGCAAAGGACTGGGAGAGAAAAGACCAGTGGATGAAGGTCTGGAACATGCCGTGGTGCTCTCAGGCTTTCTAGCTCTAGCACAAACTGCTCTTCATGGAGGTTCATATTAGAAAATATGAAAATCTAGGTTGTTGCTAGGTTCTAACCTGGTATTTTGCATAAGAAGAAGCAGGAATCTGCATGCACTGTGGCTCTTCACTTCCCAGAGAGTGAGACAGGCAGAATTTTCTCTAGGAGCTTTGCAATTATAACAGATTTGTCTATTAACAAAGATATTTTGGAAAGTTTTGCTAATATTCCTAACTCATGGTTTCTCTATGTCACTTCTGCTTGGTATTTGGACAGCTATCTAAGTGGAAGGACTTAAACCAGGCCTTCTCAATATGAAATGAAATATTCTGTGATGGCTTTTTTTTCCTATTAAGTTTATATATTCTGTGCCTTGCTTGTCTTTCTACAGCGTTCTGTCTTAATTAGAGCTCATTTGCAGCACTCTGCATAAGTTGCTTGTTTCTCATGACAGTACAACCATTTAAACCCAAACCAATAAAACCTTTTCATCTTGCCATTCCTTCTTGATTTCTTGCTTTTATGTGTGTGGTGGTGATTCTTAGATGAGATTACAGTTTGAAGATGAAGCATAGACATTATTCAGTTAATTAATTTATTTTGTATTGCAGTACATTTAAATGGTCACATCTATTTTATTTTCTTGACAACTTAGTATTCTACATCTACCAGCAAAGTAAGGTATCAGTATGCTGTGATGAAAGGAAAGTGCAAGATGCTGAATTCTGCTCTGTTGTGCACTTTACCCCATTTAAAACAAGGCATCCATTCTAGATGAAAGGTTAAATGACAAGATTTTAATTTTTTATTACTCACTTGCCCTTTTGGCAGTGGAATTTAGTAGGAGTCTATGATCTGAGTTTTCCAGTGTAGAGCTTCAGTCTAGTGCTTCTCTCTTAATCTGCTATTTTATTTTTTTATTATTTAAAAATTTTATTTCAATGTATTTAATTTAATTATTTTTAAAAATGTTGATATTTATGAAAAGTAAATTATTTTTCTGTCAAAACAGGAACTTTTGTGGAACACCAAAGCTGAAACTTCAGTTTATCTGAGTCAAGATTTAGTGGTTTTTACTGGGACACGATTCATTCAGTGAATGGATGAATCCCACCACTCACAGGAATTAATGAAGTATCTTTTAGGAAATAGGGCTTTGTATGATGAACATTGCATTGCTTTCCTACTTACCAAGGATCAGTATTTATAATATGCATTAAGAAAATCTTTTTGTGTTTCCATTGAGAGAGACAAAGTGACCTATTGCATGTCCACTAATGGCTTTATTGGGTGCCTTGAGACACTTCTTTGGGAAGCACCAGGTACCAGTGATGATGACAGGTAGGGAGGAAGGCTTTTCCCTCTGTTTAAAAGTATGGTCTCTATTCCTCAATACCCATTTCTAGGCTGACATCCTTGATTACATTCTGTATCAAATTATTTTTATTTTCCTCTGTTTTTGCCTTATTGCATGGAATATCACTCTCTGTCACATTTGTTTTACCTATATAAATGATTTCTGTCAAATTATCCTCTGTCCTCCCATGCATTCTCTTCTAAAATTTTCTAGAAAGTATGGTCTCTATTCCTCAATACCCATTTCTAGGCTGACATCCTTGATTACATTCTGTATCAAATTATTTTTATTTTCCTCTGTTTTTGCCTTATTGCATGGAATATCACTCTCTGTCACATTTGTTTTACCTATATAAATGATTTCTGTCAAATTATCCTCTGTCCTCCCATGCATTCTCTTCTAAAATTTTCTAGCATCTTACAAATGCAAAGGTTATTTAACAAATATTTAGATACTATCTTGACAGAGTAAGTTCTCCCTGCTCTAGTCTAATGGAGAATGAGGGAGAAAGATTAGAAGACCTGTCTGGCAGGAGAAAAAATTTAGTTCACAGGTTTGGTTCTGAGCTCTTTTTGTTTGTTTGTTTGTTTTTTTTCCCCCCTCCCTGACCCACTGAAGTGCTGGGGTTAATCCCCCAGCCCTGGAGGAGAGTTGGCATATGTCCACAAGCAGGCCAGAAAGACCCTCCTGATTGCCTTTCACCCAGGGCCTGGCCAGCCTTGGGTGGGAACTGATGAGGAGATCACCACCAGGGGCCCCTACCCTCCACATTAACTTGGAGGT
>NW_008612235.1:0-10680 GCF_000691845.1 Merops nubicus | reverse complement strand
ATGTGTTGTGTGGGGGTTCTAGTTATTGAAAGGGGTCCCCAACTCTTCATAGCAAGTGGAGTTCTCAGGATGGTGGAGCAAGATTATGAATCTCTCTCTGGGAAACTTTTATGTAACTGGACTTATTGTCTGGCTGATTCCAGCTCCCGTGGCATGGTTCCTTGGTCAGCTCGCTTCCTTCATCACGCCCTTTTCAGTGAGTGAGTGCATTGACTTCTTCCTTCCTCTCGTTCTCTGGTGCTTTGGATCTCTGGGGTGTGATGTGGGACTGGAGGGAAAAGTCTGGCTGCTGGTCTGCTTGTTAGTGATAATATTCTGTGTTGGGCAAGTGGTCAGCAGAAGACCCACATTTCTAGCCTGACAAGGGGAAAGCTTGGTAGAGAGAGGGGTTGAATAGTTTAGCCACTCTATAGTTTGAAGAAGCAGAGCATGCTACAAGCCACAGTGTCACCAAACTTTAGTATCCAGGGTACAATGGGGTGCTAGGGAAGGTCAGGTCACAGAGCAGGGACAGGGCCCTCTGTGTGAAACATCACAGATGAGTGTGGCTCTCTGAAGTGTTTTATCTTTGACCTCACCTGCAGCATGATCTGTAGCTTTTCCCCAGTTCTGGGACTTGACAGACACCACCAGGGTGGCTAAAAAGGGCTTGATAAGCAGAAGCCTGAGTCCAGGTACAGCATGAGAGAAGAGCCTGCCAGAGGTGTTGTGTGTATGAGGTTTGCACAGGCATCCTACCAGCAGCGCTGGGCAGAGCAATTGTCTCTTGCATTATTTTGAAGGTTTGGGGGCTCTTGCCAAAATGACTCGCACAGCAGTTGTCTGCTTAGTGTTGGGAGCTGGGCAGCTGGCTCTCATCTTACTGTCGCTCTCTGTGCTCCACTTGCCCTGCTAGGGAACGTTTAGCTGGAATTAGCACTGGTCAGCCTGGTGTTTACTCCTGTGCTGCATGAAGGAAAGGGCTACAGCCATCAGGTAGAAGACCTATACTCAGTAGGGGTGTTATACTCAGCTTAAACTGTGGATTTGCCTGAATAAGGTTTTGCTTCTCTTGTGGGATGATGCATTCTTTAACAAGTTCAATGAATAACATTAGAAAAAAGCTTGAGAACCTTACTTCAAGGGATAATAGTTACCTAGTCACTTAGTCAGAGGTACATTACGTGCTGCATAAATGGCCTGCAATCAAAAATACAGCCCCTTTCCCCTAAAACCTCCAATTTTCTTCTAAATGTTTATAATTTTTTTGTTATTCAAGCATGTTATTTAGCTTCGACTTGTTAAAGTTTCAGCTGAATCAGTTGGATAAATTGTATCTCCTCTGCATGAAAGAAATGGACAAGTTATAGGCCAGTGAAGAAGAAACCTTCCTGGTAGTTTTGCGTGTGCAGTAATACTGTTAGGAGCCGTCATAAGTAGTGGTCTATAGATAGACCATTCTATAGGTAAATGTTTGAGTATGGACAAAAAAAAAAGGACATTGTTTAGTTGTGTGAGACCCTACATTTCTTGAATGTGATGGTATCAGTTAAAGGGATAGGTCTGGCCTAACCAAGGTGGGAGCAGGCTGCAGATATGTACATGGTGTTAATATTTCTAAGTGAGGAAACTATTGCAGACCACAAACTCTGTGAAGTAGGTTTCTTCTCTAATTACGCTTTCCCTGAGGTACCTATTATATTTCATAGTGGAAGAAATTGTATTAATTTTTTCCATTTAAATGGGAAATGGCTCCGAGGTGACCTTATCGTGGCCTTCCAGTATCTTAGGGGGGCCTACAAGAAAGATGGGGAGGGACTTTTTAGGATATTGAGTAATGACAGGACTAGGGGGAATGGGGCAAAGCTGGAAGTGGGCAGATTCAGGCTGGATGTGAGGAAGAAGTTCTTCACCATGAGAGTGGTGAGACCCTGGCATGGGTTGCCCAGGGAGGTGGTTGAGGCTCCATTCCTGGAGCTCTTTAGGGCCAGGCTGGATGAGGCTCTAGACAGCCTGATCTAGTGGGAGGTGTCCCTGCTCATGGCAGAGGGGTTGGAACTGGGTGATCCTTGTGCTCCCTTCCAACCCTGACAGATTCTGATCTGTTTTAGCAGAGGACTTTAGAGCCCTATTGGCTCAATGGTTGGACTCGATGATCTTGGAGGTCCCTTCCAACCTCAAGGATTCTATGCTTCTATGCAATGGTTTCTCAAAAGGAGAAACTAAAAGAGGCAGGGTCAGAGAAGGAAATGAAGGCTCCACCTTGATGCTAACGAGGTTGATTTTTTAATGTCCTGCAGTTATGCACCCCCATGTGATACCTGGGGTAAATGCACTTGCTTCATTTTATACCAGCAGTCATACTGACTTGAAATGGGAGCTCATCGTGTGAATAGTCCCCATGGTATTTTTAAACACCTGGTTTATTTTAAGGCAAGTGTTGGTTACAATTTGTGTTACACTACTGAAATCTATATAGAACAGAATCATAGAATCATTTTGGCTGGAAAAGACCTTTAAGATCACTGAGTCCAGCTATTAATCTAACACTATCAAGTCCACAGTTAAATCGTGTCCCTTAGCATCACACCTTCATGTATTTTGAATACCTCCAGGGGTGGTAACTCCAGCAGTGCCCTGGGCAGCCTGTTCCAAGGCTTAGTAACTCTTCTGGTGAAGAAGTTTTTCTTAATATCCAACCTAGTCCACCCCTGGCACAACTTGAAACCACTTCCTCTTGTCCTATCACTTGCTCCTTGGCAGAAGAGACCAGCCCTCACCTTGGTCTAACTGTCTTTGAAGGAGTTGTCAAGAGCCAGAGGGTCTTCCCTGAGCCTCTTTTAATTCAGGCTAAACAACCCCAGGTCCCTCAACTGCTCTTCATAAGACTTGTGCTCTAGGTCCTTCGCTACAAAATAGTACCAAGTAGTATTTTGCTGCATAGTCTAGGTGAGTGCTAATTACTTTATTCTGCAGCAATAATATTTTTAACTTCATCGTAATCATTTTAAATGACAGACAAACAAAAACCCTAATTATATTGATAAGACAGTTCTGGTAACTTGGAATGATTTAAAGTAGTTAATATGACAATGTCTAAAGGGTCAAGGCTCCATCGTGTCAAGCTGCAAGGAACAGCATGAAAACCAAGCAGGGGCAACTCTCCCACCTCAAGGACTGCCTGGCATTAATTGTAGGTAAAAGCCGAAGTTTAAAGCAGCAAACACTGTCTTAATAAATACAGTGTTGTTGACTAATTGAGATTAATCCCAGCTTCTGAGGAAAAGGATACTTTTCACTGTGATCAGATGATACATCCCCAGTGAGTATCATGTATGGGACTGTGGTGCCCAGTGATTGCTCTGATGGCCTTTGGTGTAACTGGCTGCTGTTGTATGAGGTTATTTGTGACTGATCCAATTAAATCTCCCTGTACTGTCTTGCTGTGGAAATGGTGGTGGCTCGTGGGTGTGACCTGGGGTCTTGTAGGGGTAGTTAAATGAAGGGTGTGAGGTTGCAGAAGGGAATTTATCACCTATCAGATCATGGGGGAAATACTGTGGTCAGGTGAGCAGTGTTTAAAGTTGAAGAGAAATGAGATGCTGAATGAAACTTGCTTGTGGAAATAGTTGCAGTAGGAAACTGCAGCTTCTGAGCACACACCCAGGGCACCTGTACAAACCTAGAATCTGCCAAGCAATGCAGTAAGGAAAGTCTCTTAGGAAGCAGCATCCCCTGCTTCTCCTTGTCAAGATCAGAAAGCATGAACTGAGCATAGTGTGCCCACAAATGTGGTGTGTTTTTTTTTTTTTTTAGGAGAGGAGGTGGCAGAGATCAAATAGTATGCACTGGAGGTCCCCTCTGCTATGCAGGGTGACACAGTATAAGAGCCACCTATATTCCCAAATTCATGGTGTAAGCTTACATTAAAAATTGTACTCTTTCATGCAGAGGATATCATTATTGTTGTGCTTTGGAACCTCACATGCCACAGTGCAGAATCTCATGGTCAGTTCCTGTGTCAATCCTGCAGGATGGAGCCCATCTTTCAGACAGTGAGAGCTTCAGGAGTTGAGTGTCCATATGTGAATGTACATGGAGCTATTAGTCATATAAGTCCATGTACAACTTTCCAGGTTAAATAATTTCTGTCATGTCACTACATCATCTCAGTACTACCGTAGCCTCCTTCTGTGCATAGGATTGCTCCCTTTCAAACATAGATACCACAGCCCAAGATGGGTTCCAGAAACCACCTGGTTAACAGCATACACCAGAAGCCTCCTACTAATGCTTTGTCTACTTCTACTGCTGTTCTCTCTCCTTCTAGACCCGGGGATCCTCTCTGTCACTGTGTCCCACTGAGAGCTCAAATTGAGCTGCACCAGGAGGTCGTCTTATGGAAGTAGGGAGATTTTTAAAGCCTGGCTTGAGAGTAAGCATTGCAACATTGTCACATTTTCTGAGAATCATCTAAAGTAATATCTTGGAGAGATGCAATTTTTTTTTTTTCCCCTGTTTTAAATGGGATTTGACACAGTCCTAAAGATGAAAGTCAGTTGCCAGTGTAGTTTTTCTATTTGTTATTTCTTATTTATTTAAATAAGAAAATAAAAAAAAATTTTGAAATTTATTTTTAAGCTGTTATCCAACTATTGCACTTATCCTAGACTCTTAAACTCTGGTCCATGACTTTCTGAATGCACAGGTTCTCCATGTGTGTATTCATTCAAAGATATTTCAGAGCTTCTAACAAATTTAGTAAATTCAGAGGACAGCATGCAAAACTTGGGTCCAGCTTCCAGGTAAAAGCATAATAACTTGATGGTGTGGTTCCTGAAAACACAGGCAACAGCCTGTGCTTTCTGATGAGGTGGGAGAGCTTTGAAACAAAGGCTTGAACTTGTCTGTGTTGTGCATCTATATACTGAAATCCCAGTTGAGAATTTGAGACCAGCAGGCAAGGAGATCTCTAGTCTGGAGTTGAGGATTCTCACCTCAGAAGGGAGCCTCTGTCACACTGAATGTTTAGCTGTCTATGCCAAGTCAAACACCATCACTGAGGAATAGGTCTTTCTCTGACTCCTTGCCAAATTTTGATGGCATCATGATTAGGGCACTGTGCTGGTAGGCGGGAGAGGAAATTGTGTACTTGACTTTCCTGTTTCACTGGAATTAAAAAGAGATTCTCATTCTTGTACCTCTCTTCCTGAAATTTCTTAGTTGCTCAAATTTGTCCCCTATCTAAAGTAATTTGGGGAGTTTTACTGAATCCAGACGAGATGAAACGGCACTTTTGGCATATGGATTATGCACTGAAGAAAATTCCCCTAGCTCTGCACATGAATAATTGGCATATCCTGCTCCATAGAGAACTAATCAACGGCAGCAGAGTAAAATTACAGCATAAGCTGCTATTGCTGGAAGGAATGGGAAAGGAATGGTATGATAAAGAGATTGCTCAAAGGCTGAAGCTCTTGGACTTTCAGCTATTAGACTGATCTCTTTTCATAGTGGAATTTGGCAAATGTTTTGATTTCTGAGAGATCCATGGTCTACCTCGGAGATGGGGCCCAATATGTCTTTGACTTCTAGATATTCTGGATGTATTATTTAAATAGCTAACAGATATAAAAATAGAGGTAAACAAACTTTTCTTTCTCTTCCTTTCTCTGTAAAGAAAAGTGATGGAATACCAGTAAAAAGAATTTGCACTATTGTCTAGGTACATCCTTCCATGAAAAAACAGTCTTGAAGAGAGACTCCTCAGAGTGGTCCAGCCCTAAGCTTTTTTCATTTCCCGTGGTTGGTCTTGCATCATTTCAGCTGCACAAACCAAAACCAACCCCAGTTTCTTTACATAATTTCCAAACAGTACATCCTCCAATACTATGCTATATTTAGAGGATGAGACTGATTTCTTTCACATCTGATGTGGACTGGGTCTGTGAAAACTGTACTGCTCTCTCTTTAGACTGATGTCAATAATAAAGATCCTGAACAGAGAATTATGTTTACATTATTAAAAATGAATACGACAATGGTAATAGCAGGCATATCTTTCTCTGTGATTGCCCAGTTTGACCTGAAGATGTTAATATAAACTGGCTATTGCACTCAAAATTTAAAAAAAAAAAAAAATCAAATCCCAAACCACTGGCATTATAATAAAATGGTTATTTTATTCCTGACCATTTCTCACTTTTCTCTTCTAGGATGTGACCTTCTCTTGAAAATGTACTGAAATAATTTTAATGGCATAGAACAAAATAGATAAGACCAAATTCTCAGTAAAGAAATGTTTCCTAATGTGCATTTTAAACCTCCCCTGGCACAACATTGAACCATTCCCACAGGTCTTGCCATGGGATGCCAGGGAGAAGAACCCATCACCCCTCTCTCCCTTCTCAGAAAGCTCTAGAGATCCATGAGACCACACCTTAGCCTCCATTTCTCCCTTTTCTCCTTACTAGGCAAGTCCAAACTCCTCAGACACTCATTACAAGATGTTCATTCCATGCCTTTCACCAGCTTTGGTGCCCTCCTCTAGACACATTCAAGGCCCTTTACATCTGTCTTAAACTGTGGGGCCCAGAAGTACACACAGTAGCAGTGACTTTTTTGTTTCATAGTGTTGTTTTTTAAAAGTTTGGTGATCTCCAAAGAAAAGTACATGTGGAACTGCACAAAGAAATGAGACAAATCTATCCTGTTTTTCTAAGATCATTATTTTTTTCAGCTGGTAGAGGTGAGGAAGGAGAGAACTGTAGTTATAGGAAGTGTGGGGCTGAGAGGCAGGAGAGCTGGAGAGGAGACTGTAGAAGTTGGCACCATGAGAAAAGCTAAGCTGTGCCCTGCTGTGGGGTAAGTGGAGAGAAAGAGAGACTCAGGGTGTAAAGAAAAGAAATTTTCACTAGAAAAGATTATTTCAATAGGAAAGTGAATTAAATAGGACAAATATTTAGAGATGTGAAAATAAACAAAAATATTTTAAAGGTCAGGAAACTGGCATTTAAAGAAGGTAAAACTAAATGAGGTGGTGTGTACACTGTGGTTACAAGCAGTAGGTAGGGGTTCATGAGCTTTGCAGAGGCCCAGACTGGTTCACCTTGCTTCATTTGTATTGATTTGATTTCCATGGAGGCTTAGTGCCTAATTAGTCTTTTCTTAACAACTCCCCAGTGAAGGAAAAAAAAAAAACCATCCCACATTTTTTGTCCCTGTGCTTCAGTATTCTGTTCTTAGACAGTAAAATGGGAATAGCATTCTATTAATCCTAGGAAACTCATGCAAGTGTCTTCATTAGAGTAGGTACCTGATTCCCCTTGAAATCAGTGAAGTTTGTGTGTCTGACTTCCTTTCAGATCCTCTTCCCAAACAACTTCTTCAGGGTCACATGAGAAGTGTGGTGGAGAGGTGAGATTTAAATGCAGTGCCTCTGGCTATTGCTTTTGTCTCCAAGACCTTTTCCTCTCTGGGACATACTGAAGTCTAGGGGCTATTAACCTAAGGGCTTCGTAGTTCAGGAAGCAAAAAGAAGCAGCATACCCAGTTGACCTAGAATGGTTATATATCTATAGTTGTCAGATTTGAGCTAAGGAATGTTGGTATCTCCCTCTCTTTTTCTCTTTCTTATCCTTTTCTTTTAGGCTTTGGCTCAAATAAGGCATTCTAAGATTAATATTTTACTGTCTGGCCAGTGCAGGTTGAGAAAAGCTTTGGTGTGTCTGTGCCAAGGCAGGGCAGCACTTAACCTGAAGGAGCTTAGTGCTCATATGAAGGGATATAGGGGAGCTTTCTGCTCCTTTTCTCCTTTTCCTTTGCACTTGGGGCAATAACCCTGGAGCATATTAGTACATTAGAAAAATATTCTGAGGGAAAAGACTCAAAAAAGATGTGTCGAGAATCATGGAATGGTTTGGGTTGGAAAAGACCTTTAAAGCTCATCTAAGTCAAACCCCCTGCAGTCAGCAGGGACATCTGCAACTAGAGCCAGTTGTTCCCTGGCTGACCTCACCTGGAATAGTTCCAGGGATGAGACATCAACTTTAGTCAACCTGGGCCAGGTTCTCAGCACTCTCAATGTAAAAAAATGTCTTCCTTCTCTAAATCTCCCTCTTTTAGTTCAAAACTATCACCCCTTCACCTGTCCCAGTAGGCCCTGCTAAAAAGTCTGGCCCCAGCTTTCTGACAGGCCCTTTAAGTACTAGGAAGCTGCAGTAAGGTGTCCCCAGAGCCTTCTCTTCTCTAAGCTGAAGAACCACAACTCTCTCAGCCTTTCTTCATAGGAGAGATGTTGCTATATGTTGTAATTGAGATTTTGCAAAGGTGTAGAAGATGATGGTAAGAGACTTGTCATTCTGGAAAAAAACAAAAGGTTTGTCTTATGAAAGTTTATAGCATGCAGTGTTTCAGGGGCAAGTGACCTCCCAGTAAAATGCAAACCAGAAATTGTCTTTGGCTTATGGTGGGGGATATTAAGAGAGCCTGAGGGTCCTTTCACCAAAACAGGGCCTACCAGGGAAGACTATCTGCAAGCTCAGGTGAGAGGTATATGATGCTGAGTACACAGCCCATCCATCAATAGGGAATTTTGCTACCAAGTTTCATCATGTCTCTTTGAAATCTTATTTATTTTTATGAAAAGCTGACAGCCATGTTAACAAGTCCCGAGTTTGAAAAGAGATTCCTGGTGGCTTTTCTTGTGACTTTGGAGAACTTCCTACCTTTTGTTATCTTTCAATTAGTACGTTTTGAAAGCACTGAATGATGTTTCTTTTAAAAACAAGCAAGCAAAACTGTCAATTCCTTGTTGTGGTTTTATTTCTTTTTTTCCTTAAATACATAAAATGCTTTGCTTTGTTTTGTGTCTTAATAGCTGCCTACAGCAATTCACTAGATTAAGCTGAATTCCTTTTCAAAGAAAATAACACACAAGCATTGTAAATTTGTGGGTTGGTTACGGTTCCCAGTGATGACTAGACTCTTGTGTGGAATTTGCTTTGTTTTGGTTGCATGAAGGATCATGTCTCAGTGTGAAAGATATCCAGAGGGAGGAGGAAATAATTTTTCTTTAGGAAGGCAAGGGAAGATGGAGTTGAGAGGAGGATTAAAACTGAGTCTTTCTTTCTGATGCTGGGGCATATTTTCAGGTTTACCCATGCAGGTTTGCACAAGTCTGATGCCTCATCCAAGAGTTAATGTGTCTTCCTCGTGTTTTATATATTGTCTCGTGTTGAAACTAAAATAAGATCCAGCTGGAAGTGTGACCTAACCCATACTACCCAAGCTTAACTAAACCATGTGAGCAGAGTTCAAGTTGCTCTTGGGAACACATCTCCACTGGGCATAGAGAGGTTGAAATCTTACCTCAGTTGTGTGGCTTAACCTAAATCTAGACTGACTAGTGGCTGCATGTTTTGAGGAGACCTGTGTCTGGTCTCTTGCCCATACAAATGAGAACTTTGTCCAGGTATGCCCTGGTTTGATTCTGACACTCCTTGGGCTTGTTTTCTAGTGGGGTTCAGTGTGTGAGGGGCTGGCATGGATTAGGCTTGTCTCAGGGAGAAGACCTCTGGGTTTAGGCTGCTGTAACAAACAGGCTGATCAAACTGTGATCCTTCCTCCCACGTGACCACACACAAAATCCATGCGGTCACACGCAACATCCCACATCCTCATAGGGAACTCTCTCCAGGATGAGCTCTGTCTCTTGTCTCAGTGCAAGAACACAAAGGGGCTTCACTGGTGTTAAAGAGATCACTCAAATCTCACACACACAGTCCTGGCCATGTCCATACCCTGCAGAGAGTGGATGTTAGAGGATACTGCAGTGTGCTGGTTCTGGAGTGTGTCTAAAGAAGGGCAATGAAGCTGGTGAAGGGCCTAGAGCACAAGTCTTGTGAGGAGTGGTTGAGAGACCAGGGGTTGTTCAGCATGGAGCAAAGGAGGCTCAGGGGAGACCTTCTCTGTCTTGATAAGTCTCTGCAAGAAGGTTGGAGCGAGGTGGGTGTCAGTCTCTTCTCCCAAGGAACCTCCCACGGTGTCAGTCTCTTCTCCCAAGGAACCTCCTATGGTGAGAGGAAAGGGCTTCAAGTTGTGCCAGAAGAGGTTTAGGTTGCACATTAGGAAAAAAAATATTCCCTAGAAGGGCTGTTAAGCCCCGGAACAGACTGCCCAGGTGTAAGAGTTGGTCAGAAGAGGACTATTGTTTCAACCTTGTCATCAGAGACTTGGACAACCAGGTACCCTGAAACTTCGGGTAACATCTTGACAAGAGTCTGCAGCGGCCTGCCTGAAAAGCAGCTGCCCATCCCTGGAAGGGACAACGGTTCCTATGGAGACAGGTGCGGTGAACGGGGTGGAGACGCAGTGTGCTGTGACACTGCCATGAGGTGCTGTGCTGAGCAGTGTGCTGTGACACTGCCATGGGGTGCTCTGTACTGTGCCATGGATTGTGCTGAACTGTTCTGTGTTACCGGGAGGAGCCAGCAACTGCCCAGCTATTGTTAAGGAAGATGGATATCTTGATGCTGATAAAGAAACCATGGACTAAGGTGACCTTTGCTCATTCTAATATCATCATAATGTGAAAACACACCTCCTGGCCAAAAGCTACCTGCCTCTAAGGCAGACCACGCCTCGGACACTCCTCCTTGAGCATGCACGGTAGCTTTGCTCGAGACGGCGAAGATTGACAGG
>NW_008612234.1:0-4873 GCF_000691845.1 Merops nubicus | reverse complement strand
GGCCGCACGGGCGTGAGAAAATGCGTCGGGGGGTGTGAAGATTAAAGGATGCAACCCGGAGAAATCACGACAAAATTACCTCGTCCAAGGCTCTAGGGTAGGTGAAATGCAGGGATTTCAGAAAAAGTTTTGGAGGCCAGATATGTGAGAGCAACTGCAGTAGCACCTTGGACACAAACTGCTGTCGGGGCTCCCGCCCCGGGAGGCAGCTCAGCCGCTGGCTGAAGTTTGGGGGTTGTTTTCCTTCTGCTTAGGAACTCCAGCAGCTGGTGGGAGCTACCCCTGCCGCCGGCCACCCCTGGTGCCACCCCGGCCGTCCCTAGGATGCACTCGGGCAGGGGAACACTCGCTCAAGCAGGCTATTCCTAGAGCCATGAGCTGTGCCAAGGAAACGAGCCCCCTCAACAGCACCATCTCCCTCTAGCCCTGCGGCCGCCCTCCCAGCTTGCGGCTGGGGAAAGAGCCCTGCGTTCAGGAGTTTTGAAGGGAAGCGCTTTCCCTCTCTGCCCAGCGCCTGTTTGTAATTCTTTCTCTGAAGCTGCTGCGGGTTTCACAAAAGCCGTGCTGCTCTTCGCATACCCACTTTACTGGGCTGCCTGCTTTGCTTATTTAAAAAAAAAAAAATGAAATCCCCTTTTCATAAGCCTAAGATCTCCCATCAGTAGAAACCTTTTTCCCAGGAAGAAAGTAGCACTATGTAAATACCAGGGATAACCAGAGGAGCGGGGGCTGAGCCTGCCTGCAACACACAAGGGAAAAAAAGCGCCTTGGTCTATGGGGATAATAGCTGGTTACTTTGTAGGCTGTCAGGAGAAAGAATTACCCAAGCCAAAATGTAGTGACTGCATTTCTCCAGCAAAAGTTTCTCGTGTTATGAAAATGGCTGGCAGAGCTACAGCTTTGGGGAACTGAATCCGCTTCACTTTGGCTCCCTGCACTACCATTAGAGGCAGGTAATAAACACCATTAAAGAATGAGTAATTTGCTGCAGCTCCAGCATGGTGAATTGTACAACAGATCCCTGCTTTTTTTGTGGTACCCAGCGCCTCCCTGCCCTCAGCCCAGCTTGCAGACATCACCATCGCTTGTGAGAGGTGTCCAAGAGCTCGGTAAAATCTTAGCCATTAAAATCCCTCTCTGCCACCTGCAAACTCGGCAGACCAAGCCCTAAAGGGGCCAGTCCTGTCCAGTCTGGCAGTCTGCAGCAGAGCAGCCTGTGGGCTGTAGGGAATGGTCCCCTGGCACAGGAGTGGGCACTTTAGGCCCCTGTGGTTCAGCTGCCCCCTTCATGGCCCCTCTGCCTGAGATGGAATGTGCTCACAGCTTCCCAGGAGCATCCTCAACCTCAACAGGAAGCCTGTTTCTGTGCCCTTCCTGTCTCCCAGTCTCCCCACTGGGTGCCCTGGGTACCAACCCATTCCCATCAGCATTAGACCTCGGACACTGATACCCCATGCCTCTTCCCCAAATCCCTCTGACCCCTTCATTGCCCTCCTTCCCATTTAATGTCCGTGGCTGGAACTGTTTTCCAGCTCTCTTGCAAGCATGGTCTCTGAATGAAGCAGATTTTGGCTCTTTTCTGCCTGTTCTCTAAAACCCTGTATGCAAGCCTGGGACTGCCAGACAACACTCGCAGAATACAGCTCTGCTGCTGCTTTTAGGGAGTCATTTCAGGAAAAGTCTTCAGCCAGTATTTTTCTATCTGTAGAATTAGTGATGGGCAAAAGATTGACTTTTCCAGCTGAAGGGCCAAGACATTAAGGGGAGAAGAAAAGTCCATTATAGATTTCCTCCAAATTGTCTTTTTTGTTGCTGTTTCTCTGTCAAGTGCAAAAGGCAGCAAATCAGCCCAAATGCTTTGCTCAGCCTGGAAGGGGAGGCTCCGCTGATCCTCAGTGTTATTCAGGTGCATCACTTAAGCCAGCTTCCTTTGAAAATTAAACACTTCAGGCATCCTTTGAAAAGCAGAGCTGGTCATAGGATTGATCTCCAAGCTCTGTGTCTGGAGACTCAACTGTTGGCCTGAAAAATTGGACCAGGGCACATGTCTTAACAGCTCAGAGACACGATGCCATGTTCAGTGACTGTGACCACACTGGTGCTGCTCCTGAGCTGGGCAGAGGTCTCTCTGCAAATCCTCCTGGCTCCCCAGGGCCTCCAAGGTGGAAGGGCAAGGTGAGATGGAGGGTGCTGGGGCTTGACCCCACGCAGTGGTGACACACTGGGAGGGAAGCAACACAAGCAGGATGTCCCCATTCAGTCCACACAAGCTGGTGCTGCTCACCCGGAGCAGTGCCACCTCCTGTGACATGCTGCAACTCCAGATGGGCACAAGCAGCAGCATGAGCCCTGTCCTGGGTAGGGCTGGTCTAAATCCAGCAGTGACATAGGCAAGGGAGACAAATGGGCCAGGAAGAGAGGGAAAGCATCCATACAGCAAGAGGCAGGAGCAGCCCAGAGTGCCCCTTAGCCAGGCAGGGTCGGGACTTGACAGACCCATGGTAAAGAAAATGTGACAGCATTTTGTAGTATCTCTTTCCATACCATATGGACAATAACCTACCATCATCCTTTGCATGTTCCTGCCTCCCTGGGGCTGTGGGACAGACAAGAGCCATGGGAAAGCTGAGGGCAGCTGCTGCCTTTCCTCTCACCATATTCTTGAAGATAGAATAAAGCTCCCCTATAGCTCCCGCCAGCATGAACTGCCCCTCCATAAATGCAGAGGGCATATCTGCACCTGAGAACCTAATTCCTTTGGCAATAACTAATACTAAATAAAGGCTCATAATTTTGTTCGGATTGCACCTTTTGACTTGCGTCATAATTTAACAACCCTGAAGTTTGTCTCAGGCTGTAGGTGTTGGCTAGAGTAGAAAGAGAATGATCCACTTATGTGCTGGAAGAGGAGATCAGCTTACTGCTGATAAATACAGGCTGTGTTTGGAAACTTAGGGTTTGGAACAGTAAGCTAGAAAGGTGTCATCTCCACAGTGTAAGTTCATTTTTAAAGAGAGAGCAGATCATTGGCAAATGAATTAAACATCTGAACTGTAGAGGAGCTCTGTGAATCCCCAGGAGAATCAGGCCACAGTAAGCAAAGTGGAAATAGCCCTGAGCTGAAGGCAGGCAGACGGTGGATAAAATAAACAGGACAGTGTGGAAAGGAGAGTGCTGGCATGCGCTTGCCTTCAGGGCGGTTATGAATCATTTGAGTACGGATATGTTTTAAACAGAGACAAATGAGTAGTCCTTAACAGCTGCTTTACATTGCCAGCTTCAACTGATAGGAGGAGGATTTGCAGAGAGATGCGAGGACAGAGTTAGGTGCTGTGGCAAAGCTGCTCTAGCTGAAGACGCAGCTGCAAAGGGGAGAACCTCTTCCCTCTCAGAGACCCCTCCTGGCACTGGTTGCCAACCACGTGCTACATCCCCATCCCCATCTTGGTCTTGTCCTGTGCAGGTCTCTCACCTGGAAGAAAGCCAGGTCCTATCTGCCAGATTTCCATGTTGGATGAGAGGCTGTGGCAGGAAAAGCATCCCTGGGGCAGGCTGGGCTGGAGGGCTGAGGGATGCGGGGCTGGTCTTGGACAAGGCACAGGTCTGCTCCAGCCCAGGATATTGCTGCTCTCTGAGGGAGGTGCTCACCCTGTGCCACAGGACTGGGCATCCCAGAGTGGTCTTGGCAGGGGGGGAGCAGTGGGGAGGATGGGATGCAGGGTCCCAGGGCAGCTGTACCCATGAAGTGGCAATGGCCTGTGGGATCTCACAGGCAGGAGAAGAGCCTTGAGGTGGAGATGATGGGGGGGGAGCAAAGGATATGAAATAAATAGGGCAAGTTGGGAGAATAGCATGGAGACATCTAGGATATCCACTGTGTTCAGTTCAATACTGGGTATAAATAGCGATGGAGAAAACCTGATGTGAAATTGAGGACTGTAACCATTAGCATAGGAAAATCAGCCGTGAGCAAAATTACAATCCACAGGCGTGAGCTTTTGTGCATCTTCAAGCAGCAGTGAGAATGTCCTGTTAATGAAAACATCGTGGGAGACCTCTGTGAGCAATCCTGTGGGATGCTTGGTGTCCTTCTGGGCACTCCTGGCAGGGAGCCTGGTCTCAGTGAGGGAGAGGGCTGCCTCTATGCTGGAAGCATTCATGTTGCCTAGAGCTGAGGGGTCTGTGGGTTTGGCTCCCAGTAGCTCTACAGGGACAGACATTTCTAAGAAGGCACTCTACATCGAAGGTAGGGTGTCCATGCCCCTCTGTCCACACAGCAGCCTTAGAATATTTCCTTAAAGTGGTCCTGAGCTGAGGAAGAGGAGGTTGAAGTTCGTTGTCTAAGCTCCTGTTTCTCTAGGCCAGTGATGTGGATGCTGCAGGTGACAGGGGAATTCATTCTGCACTGTCCCTGGGCTGGCATGTTGTGCCCGAGATGAGTAGTCAGAGCCCAGCAGTTTCACAACTGTTCTCACTGGCTGATGCCTCAAAGGGCTGGAGATGCTGAGGAGCAGCCCCTGTAGCCTCCCCGCGCGGGAATCGTCGCGCTGACCTTCACTTCCTCCCAGCAGCCCTGATGGATCCCCAGACAAGAACGGGACGAAGCTTCCAGTGAGAGCTATCAGTCAGTTTTGGCTGGCATTCTGTGGCCCTTTAAAGCCCCTCACTGCGGCTTGTTGAGGATGCTGCGGGGCTAAGGGTTGTTTGGGCGCAAATCCAGCAGGAGCGTTCCTGGGCCGAGAAGGCAGCTCCAGGGTGGCTGTCGGCACCTCCAGAGCTTGCCCATCCCTGAGCCCATCCTGGGCCACTTCAGCGGCCAGGTTGTCCGCTCTGCCCCTCCTCGGCTGGCCAGCCCGTGTGAACCCCCCTCCAG
>NW_008612233.1:2274-6890 GCF_000691845.1 Merops nubicus | reverse complement strand
GTCCTCAGCACCCCGTGGGGCTCCCAAATCTCAGTGGGGCTCTCGGAAGGGAAAGGGAAGAGGCCCTGAGAGCCGAGGGGAGCGGGGCTGCCCAGTAACCAGGAGCAACTGTGTCTAATCCAGCCTGGAGACAAAGCTGCTGGGGCTCATTCGTACCCAGGGCACGTGCTGAGCAGAGCCCAGCCACGGCCACAGCCACTGCAGAACCTTCTCTCATTTCTTTTTTTCCAGTTGGAGTTTAGTTTGAGAACATTATTCCTTAAATAAACGTATTTAAATCGTTTTTTCACAAAGAGGCAGTTTTCCTTGGGGGCAGCTTCAGCCTAAAGGATGCCCCAAAGCTTTTTCCTCTGCTTATTCACTGTACAAAACTCATTTATTTCCACAGCATCGAAGAAATTAGCACGAAGGAAGGTGCTCTAGTGCCAATGTTCTTGATTTTTTTGAAAGAATTACAAGAAAGAACAGAAAAATCCTGTTGAAAAGGGTGAAATCAGCCGTTGCTTTACCCCATGTTCAGGTGACAGCACCAAAAAGCTGCTTAATTGACAAAATTATCCAGGTATGGCATCAACTATGGACAGCAATGAATGTCAGGACTGGAAGAAGAAAAGATCCTAGAATTACACATTTTTTTTTCTTGAAGTTTCTGAAGAGAATCACAGAATGGTTTGGGCTGGAAGGGACCTTTTAAAGGACTTTTCTTTTAAGAGGTGAGTCATCAGACATGTGGGCTAATGATCTGGGACCAGATTTCACTGAATTGCTAATCCAGGTTCCTGGCAGCTCCTTCAACATATTTTTATTTTTAATTCTAATGTAGCTGGCTCTAAGCTGAGAAAGCCAAAGAGTCAATGAAGCCAGAAAAGCTTTTCCCCTCTCCCTGGCTTTTGATTTATGAATACAAAGGAGGTGGGATGGACCCAGGTGCACATGGGAAAACTTGAGGTATGTGGTAGCTCCACAAATGCACTTGTACGTGTCCCTTTTTCCTCTCTGGACACACTTGGCTGCCAGCACCAGGGGACAAAGGGGTTTAGCAGCTCTCCAGCATCTCCAAGGAGGTCAGGCAGCAGAGAACCAGGCTCCTCACAGGACCACGTGGCAGGAGGACATGGGGCAATGGGCAGGAGATGTAACAAGGGATGTTCAAGCTGCAGGGAGAAGCTTTTCCACCGTGAGATCAGTCAGGCAGGCTGCCCAGGGAGGCTGGGTGATCTCCAACCCTGTGGGAGTTTTCAGGACCCAGCTGGATAAAGCCCTGAGTAGCCTGGTCCAGCCTCACAGCCTGGAGCAGGAGGCTGGCCTGGAGACCTCCTGAGACCTCTGCTAACCATCTGCCTTCCCAGGTATCCCACCAGCAGTTACAGCTTGTGCCACCAAGCTGCCCCACCACGCTGCCAACACACCAAAATCTGGATGACGGAATGATTTCATTCCATATAAAGATGGGCACACAAGAGAACTGAGGTCCCAGCACCTCCTTTAGGAGACATCCCAGCACCACAGTGTGGAAAACCTTCTACATAATGGCCTGAAGTCCCTCCCCTTTTGCCATCACCCCTTTCCTGAGGTTCCCCTCCACGCTCCACCCGCAGCACCGTCCACGCAGAGAGCCTGTGGCCTCCCCAGGCAGCTCGGGGAGATCTTCTGGCCAAAAGAAGGAAACCCCTCGAAGCCCCTCGATTATTTCTGATGCTCTTGAACAACACCAGCTCTTGTCAGGGGGTGTTTTCCAGCTCTGAATGCCACCCTGAGAGCCTGGTCAAGCAAGGGAAGCCTGTGGCTGCCACGTCCCGGCATAAAACGCTCTCTTCGAGGCGCCGGGTGAAACCCAAAAGGAAGCTGGTGGGTGTGCCAGCCACATTTTGTACAAAGATATGAAAAGAAGCAGGCCAGGAACACGGTTTCGTTTTGGGTGTGAGGTAGAAAAACTACCAAGAGCATCGTGCAGAGGCAGGTGAGGCTCAGAGACCGAAAGCTCTGGCTGGGTATCGCTGCGGAGGGATTGCTGGAGAAGAGTTGGGGGGGTGGGAGCAGAGCTGGAGACCTTCCTGAGGAGAAAAACGAGGAGGGAGCTTTTGCTGTGGAATAAAAAGAGGTTGGCTCAGCAGGCAAAAAACCCTTTTCCTGCCCGATTGTGACTGTGTGAAGGGAAACAAGGCTCTGGAGGCCAGCGTGCAAACAAAGCCCAGCTCCCTTCAGCTCCCCCCGGGGCAGGAGCGAGAGCCTGGGAGTGCCTCAAAGCCTCCACCAGCTTAAAAGGATGATAAAAAAAAAAGCACAAAAAAGCACCGGGCCCCTTTCTAAGGGTGTGTTACTTTGGGAAGCAAAACTGGCCGGGTTGCAATCTTCCCCCGCCGCACCCCGAGCGCCGGGTTTCGGCTGGATGCACCCGATGGTACCTGCAAGAACTTTCTCTGGAGAGGTCTCTGGTGGGACCTGGCTCCTCCAGCCAGCCCTCAGCCCTTGGAAGCATCCCACTGAGAAAGCAAGTGTCATTTCCTTCCCCCTGCCACGTCCCCGTGGCCCGAGGAGGAAGTTATAACCCCAGTGAAATAACAAATAGGGCCCGGAGCGAGCGGGAGGAACAGCGGCCGCCCCACGGGGTCCCTCCTTCCAGCCTCCCACAGCTTCTCCTCCAGGGCTACAGAAGCTCCTCCCAGTTTTGGCATCTCCACCTCTCCCGCCTGCAGAAGTCGTTGAAGTGCTGAGGGTGTCGGGGGTTTTGGTTTTAGGCAGTTTGGGGAAGTTTGGGCTGGGCCCTGCACCGGAGTCTGTGCTCCAGCAGGAAAGAGCCGAGGAGGGATCTTGGATTTATCACTTCAGCTTCCCAGGAGCTGCTCCCTCAAAGCCCAGAAATCTGCTCTGCACCCCTCACAAGAGCACCTGAGGGTATTTTGAGAGCCCTTTTCCAGGGACAAGACCACACTGCTGCATAAATCCCTCGACTGATGCAGAACTGGATCCCTTTGGACTAGATGACCTGTAAAGGTCCCTTGAACCCCAAACATTCTGTGATAAGGAGTGGAAACCCACGCTGCCAAAAGACCCATGTGGTGCAGTCCTCACCAAACGCTGCACAAAGGCCTTCAGACTCCAGAGATGGGCAGCAGGGGTCATCACACAGAGAGCTTTGAGATACATCCCCACCTACAACAGAGAGCTGCCTGCAAGCATCCCCTTCAGAACCTGCTCTTTTTAAGTCACTGACTTTTATTTTTGATTTTAAAGAGAAGCAGCAGGGAGAGGGACTCTCCTGAGGTCAACGGTGAGGGTGATGGCAGGTGCCACAACCCCCCATGCCATACCCATCAGGCACCACCACCTCCTGAGCCAGGGCATGGGGAGATGAAGAGAAAGGCTTCCACCAGCAGCGTGGTCAGGGAAGGGCTGAGGGATAGGGAGGACCTTCACCCTGCAGCTCCCCCCTACCCCCACACTCCGTGCACCTCCTTTGGTGCAGTCAGTGTCTCACTGAGCATGGGGGTGGTGGAAGGCTGAGTTCATTAAGTCAGCTCAGACCTCAAAGCCAAGAAGTGTTGGGTTGTGCCTAGACACTGAGAAACGGTCGTTTTGGAGACGTGGTTCATCTCCCCCCTAAACAAATGAATTCATTTGCATGGGGGAACCCAATAACCAAATTCTCTCATGCTGCCTAAAGGCCTGGGTGCTGCTGAGCTCAAAGGGAGCAGGGCTGGGAGGCAACCCTGAGGGACGTGTTGTAGCTGCAGGGCTCTGCCCTCGTCCCTGCTGAGATGGCCTCAACAGGCTGCTCCTGAATGCTTCCATCCAACCCACATCCCAGGGGGGAAGTTGGGGGAAAAGGCCTTTCCTTGGCTTTCCAGCACCCCAGCTCTGAGCAGAGCTCCCAACTCAACTGGGGTGAAGACAGCACTGCTGGGAGGCCAGCAGGAGAGAGTTGGGATTGTTCAGCCTGGAGGGGAGAAGGTTCCAGGGAGACCTTCTGGTGGTCTTTCAGTACTTCAGGGGGCCTGTCAGAAAGCTGAGGAGGGACTTTATATCAGGGAGTGGAGTGGTGATAGGTTTCAATCAAGATAGGATGAGGGTGATGGTTTCCAACTAGAAGAGGGAGGCTCTAGACTAGATAGAAGGAAGGAGTTCTTCACTGTGGGGTGGTGAGACCCTGGCCCAGGTTGCCCAGAGAGGCAGCAGAAGCCCCATCCCTGGATTCACTCCAGCCCAGGTTGGATGGGGCTCTGATCAACCTGCTCTCGTGGGAGATGCCCCTGCCTATGGCAGGGGGTTTGGAACTAGATGTCCTTTAAAGGTCCCTTCCCATCCAAACCATGCCATGATTCTGTGACTGGAACTACACTACCTGCATGCCTAGGGCAAAGAGAAACTAGAGCAGCAGCCATGGCTACAGCCCTAAGACCACCCTGACCTCCACAACTGATAATCCTTTAACTTAAGGGCCTTTTGATAGAGTTGACACTGCTCACAAGTTGTCCACCCCCACATGAAAGGTGACCAGAGCAACCCAGAGGGAGCAATATACAATTCCAGAATCATTCTGGTTGGAAGAGACTTTTATGTCATCCAGTCCAACCCTTCCCCCCTCCCTGCCCGGTCCCCACTGCCCCGTGTCCCTC
>NW_008612233.1:0-2259 GCF_000691845.1 Merops nubicus | reverse complement strand
GCTTGGAAACCCCTCCAGGGGTGGGGACTCCACCACTGCCCTGGGCAGCCTGGCACAGCCCTGGGCAACTCTCCTGTCCAGCCTAAACCTCCCCTGGTGCAACCTGAGGCCCTTTCCTCTTGTCCTGTCCCTTGTCCCTTGGGAGCAGAGCCCGACCCCCCCCTGGCTCCAGGCTCCTGTCAGGAGCTGTGCAGAGCCAGAAGGTCTCCCCTGAGCCTCCTTTGCTCCAGGCTCAGCACCCCCAGCTCCCTCAGCTACATGAGTTAATAGTGAAGAGCTCCCAGATTCCTTGCAGGCACCCAGGCTGGAGAAATAAAAAAGGATCTAAAGCAGATGACAGAGTTTTTAAAAGCTGATCTATTCCTCATGAGGTCTTTGTGGTTTGGTTTTTTTTAAGCCATGCCTTCCTCAAACAGCTCTAGATGACACAGAAAACACAAGGAAGCCCGTGGCTATTTGGGGGGGCACAGGGTGATGCTTTTCTTAATCAAAATATTACTATTGGGCTGATGTGAAGCTGATCAAGAGATAACTTCATTTTCTCCCACTCAGTCCTTCACCCATCACCACTGGGGTTCATGCTGGCATCTGTTATTTTCATGCAGCCAGGAAGCCATCAGTGGGCTACATTTATTAAATTTTTTTTAATAAATATTCATGAACAACCTGATTTTTTAACTTTTTCTCATGTCCTACAACTCCAGCACACCATGGGTGAGACACTTTCTCCACCACAGTCTGAAATCCAGGCAGGACCTTCTGATGGCCTTTCAGTATCTGAAGGGCACTCCAAGAAAGCTGGGGAGGGACTTCTTCCAAGGGCTTGGGAGTGAGAGGATGAGGGGTAATGGTTTCAAACTGGAAGAGGGCAGATTTAAATTAGATGCAAGGAAGAAATTCTTCACTCTGAATGTGGTGAGCCTCTGGAACAAGTTGTGGATGCCCCAGCTTTGGAAGACCAGGTAGGACAGGGCTCTGAGCAACCAGCTCTAGCTGAAGATGTCCCTGCCCGTGGCAGGGGATTTGGAACTAGCTGAGCTTTAAGGTCCCTTCCAACCCAACCCATTCTGTGACTCTCTGATTCTCTGAACGTTGCCTCTGTGAAGGCACAAACCCTTTGTCCTTATCTTTCCTTGGGTTTGCTCCATGGCTGCCCACCATGTGCCACGTGAGAAGCTCTTTCAGCTCAGCTCTCTCCCCAAGCCTCACTAAAAGATTTCATCCTAACAAACTCCAAAGCAAAGAGAAAGAACAACTTCAAAATCCAAATAAAGCCTTTTTTTTTTTTTCCTTTTACCATGTAATTGCAAATAACAAACATATCTGTGGTTTACAGAGGAGGCAATAAATTAAAGCTACAGTCACAAATCAGACCAAAAAAAGAGACTTAAGTCATTCAATCCACCACCCCAGGATAGCTGCAGCCCCGTGGGATGTGTCTCAGTTTTGTGAAAGACTTGGAGCCTTGATCTGAGGAAGTACACCACGAAGAGCACTCTCAGAAATGTTTTGGGGTTGGGTTTTTTTTTTCCCTTCTAAAATTAAGCCAACCCTCTGGTGCTTCCTGAGCTCGGTCTGGCTCCGGCAGAAGCAAATGGTCTCTGGCAAATAAGCTTTTTATTCATCAGCTGAGCACGTGGTGAAAAAAGAAACCAAAATTAAATCTGATCCAGTTCTTCTGGAACTACCTGAAGATGGCTACGACATTTCCTGGAAAAGAAACTGGGATTTGGTATCTTTTTAACTTGAAATTGGTGCCCAAGCATGGATTCCAACCCGTCAGGACACTGGGGGCCTCAGCATTTCAACCTCCCCTCTGATAAAGGCTTCAGTCCCCTGAGATCCACCAGCAGCAGGTGGACCTGATCCTGGAGATAGCAGGAATTCTCCTCAGCTCCTGCTCCTCTCCCTGGACACTGCAGAATTAGAAACAAAAAGCTCATCTCCTATACTTTTTTTCATTATTCACTGAGCTGTACCCCTCAAACAACCCTCAGAACACATGAGGTGACTATTTCCATAACTTTGGGGAGCAAAAGTATTTTAGGAGTGGTCACTAAACCAAACAAGATGAGGGGTTTTGGGTGTTGGAATGTTTTGTTCTGGTTTTTATTTTTCTTTGTTATTTTTTTGATATTTTAAGTTTGGGGTTTTGTATAAAACCTTTAGCCAGACACATCCCAACTCATGGGAGTTAGTGGGTAAAAAAAAAGCCCTCTGACCACATACCACAGAATCAGAGAATCTTTTAGGCTGGAA
>NW_008612232.1:0-871 GCF_000691845.1 Merops nubicus | reverse complement strand
CTTTCCCATTGAGGAGGAGGAGGAGGAACAGGAGGATTAGGAGGAGGAGGAGGAGGAGGAAGAGGGAGCGAAACCATCTCTCCACCCCAACCCCTTTCCCATTGAGGAGGAGGAGGAGGAACAGGAGGATTAGGAGGAGGAGGAGGAGGAGGAAGAGGGAGCGAAACCATCTCTCCACCCCAACCCCTTTCCCCTCTCCCTCCTCCAGCTCATTCCTCCCCCGAGGGGGGAGCCTTTCCCTTGCTGTAAGACCAACCCCCCCTCCCCCTTTTCACCCTTCCCAGAACTGGAAGAAATTTGGGAATTCAGAGTTTGATGCCCCAGGCCCCAACGTGGCCACCACCACCGTGAGCGACGACGTCTTCATGACCTTCATCACCAGCAAGGAGGTGGGTAGAGGAGGGGGGGCAATAAACCCCTCTAAGGGGGGGTTCCCCCACCCCACTGAAGCCCAGCCTGGATTTTTTACCCCCTTTTTTTTTGTCCCCCCACCCCAGGATCTGAACTGCCAAGAGGAGGAAGATCCCATGAACAAGCTGAAGGGCCAGAAGATTGTCGCCTGCAGGATCTGCAAGGGCGACCACTGGACCACCCGTTGTCCCTACAAGGACACCCTGGGCCCCATGCAGAAGGAACTGGCCGAGCAGCTGGGCTTGTCCACGGGGGAGAAGGAGAAGCTGCCTGGAGGTAGGGGGGGGCAGCACCCCAGTTTTTGGGCTCCTCAGCCCCTGTGCTCACCCCTCAGCCCCTGTTCTTGCTCCTCACCCCTCACCCCCTGTTCTTGCTCCTCACCTCACCCCCTGTTCCTGCCCCTCACCCCCTGTTCTTGCCCCTCATCCACTGTGCTTACCCCTCACCTCACCCCCTTGTT
>NW_008612231.1:0-209 GCF_000691845.1 Merops nubicus | reverse complement strand
CATCTTTTGTGGTCAGCAGTCGCCGGTGGGTGGTGCTCTGGGCTGGGGGGGACCCCAAGATACCCCCCCCGGCCTGTGCCCCCACGCTAGGCTGCACTGTCGCCGTGGCAACGCTGGGGCAAAGGTGAGACACAGGGTGGGGAGCGAGGGGCCCGGAGCGGGGTTTTTTTACAAAATCTCCAGGAATTCTTCTTTTCACTCCAATGGCC
>NW_008612230.1:0-769 GCF_000691845.1 Merops nubicus | reverse complement strand
CTTTTTGCAAGGGCTTGTAATGGTAGAACGAGGGTAATGGCTTTAAACTGGAAGAGGGGAGATATAGATTAAAAATTAGGAAGAAGTTCTTCACTCTGAGGGTGGTGAGACACGGGCCCAGGTTGCCCAGGGAAGCTGTGGATGCTCCATCACTGGGTGTGCTAAAGACCAGGTTGGATGGGGCTTTGCACAACCTGCTCTGGTGGGAGGTGTCCCTGCCCATGGCAGGGGGTTGGGACTAGATGGCCTTTAAGGTCCCTTCCAACCCAAAGTGTTCTGTGATTCTATTCCAGATACATGTAAGGAAGAGACAGTGTGGACAGCTCCCAGGAACAGCTGGTGAGCACCCCGGGGGACAGCTCCCAGGAGAGCCCCTGTTGTGCTGATCCACCAGCACAGCCAGGAGCTGACCCAGGGAGGGTCATGCCAGCAGGGAGTGCTGTTACCTTCCTGCCCTTCTCGTTGTCTGGCAGGTAGCAGTAGCGAGGGAAGCCTCGTGCTGTGTAGGGCATCCCGGGGTTGGGGTGCTCCGGGCCCTGCAACAGAGAAGGCACGTTTTCCATGGACACATCCACCTTCACACGAGTGGGACAAGCCCTCAGCAGCAGGATTTTACACAGGGCCACCTCAGACCAGCTCCTCTGTAAGCAGAGCAGGGTGTGATGCTGATGATGAGTGTGTTATGGGACATGAGTACCACATGCCCTCCACGAGTGGCCTCATGCTGGGCTGTTCATGGAAGGAGAAGCCAGCTCTTCATTCTGGTGGG
>NW_008612229.1:0-679 GCF_000691845.1 Merops nubicus | reverse complement strand
TGACACTGTTGAGGGGTGACACCATGGTGGGGGTGACGTTGGAGGGGTGACACTGTCACAATAGAGGTGACACCGTTGTGGGGGTGACACCCTTGGGGGGTGACACAAACCTCCCGCCCCTCCCCCCTCTGTCCGCCTGTCCCTCTGTCCGCCTGTCTGTCCATCCTTCCACCCTCCTCTTCCTCCCTGTGTCCTCCTGTCCCTCTGTCCTTCCGTCCGCCTGTCCCGACCCCTCCCGGCCGTCTGTCCTCCCACCCTCCTCTTCCTCCCTCTGTCCGTCTGTCCCTCCCTCCCCTTGTCCCGTCTGTCCGTCCATCCCAGTGTCCTTCTGTCCCTGTGTCCATCTTCCTGTCCCTCTGTCCATCCCTTGACCCCTCTGTCCGTCTGTCTGTCCTTCTGTCCATCCCTGTGTCCGTCTGTCCCTCTGTCCATCTTCTGCCCCTCCTCCTGTCCATCCCTCTGTCCTTCCGTCCATCCCTCATCTGTCTGTCTGTCCCTCCTCCTGTCCCTCTGTCCTTCTGTCCATCCCTCTGTCAACCCATCCGTCTGTCTGTCCGTCCATCCCTCTGTCCCCCTGTCCCTCCTCCTGGCCCTCTGTCCCTCTGTCCTTCTGTCCCTTTGTCCTTCTGTCCCTCCATCCATCCATCCGTCCGTCTGTCCTTCTGTCCATCCCTGTGTC
>NW_008612228.1:0-3846 GCF_000691845.1 Merops nubicus | reverse complement strand
GCTGCTGGCCGCTCTCAAAGGCGTCCTCCAGGCCGCCCTTGCCCTCCGGGCTGTGCTCCCAGCTCTCCTGGTACTCGAAGAGGCCGCTGCTGTCTCTGCGCAACCTGGGAGGCGGTACCGAAAGCTCAGCGCCCCCGCCCCCAGGGAGGGCTGAGTGTGACCCGAGGGGTCTGGCTCGGCCCACACGCCGAGCAGCGGCCCTAGAGGGAGGTGGTGCCATGGAACAACTCAGAGCAGAGCCCACGTACCTCGGTTTGGGGATGACGGTGAGGCAGTCGCCGGTCTGAGCGTCCCACACGCGGATCTGCCCCACCAGGCAGCAGCTGACAAGCAGCATCCCGTCGCTAGCCAGGCACTCGATGTCCTAGGCAAGAAGAACAAGCTCAGCTGAGGCCTCAGCTCTGACAATCGCCTGGCGTGGGGCTGAAGAGCTACCTAGGTAATTTCCTGTCAAATTTCCTGGTTCTAGGCTTAGCCACCTAGAGATGCTCTGAGGACAGAAGTCCATCTTCACCCCAAGTCCTAAATGTGCACTAGGCTGCTGCAAACCACACAGACATTGCCTCCCCTGACAAAAAATGGCCCAAAGAGGTGGTAAGGTCGTGCTGAGGGACGTGGGTTAGTGGGGACCTGCTGGACTCAAGCTGAAAGGTATTCCCCAGCCCCTCTGTGATTCTCTTATCTGCAGCAGCTGCCCCAGCTGTCAGCCTCTAGGGCTCCCTTTCACACAAGGGCTGCAGAGCTGGTCTGTTATTCCCACAAAAACAAAGAAACCCCAAGATGTTTGCCACTGGAATGCCCTTCCCGTGAGGAGCACACCTACCATGAGGTGGCCCCTCAGGACCAGGGGGACGATCTCTGTCTCGGGCGGGGAGTAGCCGTAGTCATCACAGGGCAGGTCCCCCCTCTTCCTCCGGCCCTGAGGGTGCCCGTGCTGCCCGTAGTTCTTGGGGCAGAACACCCGGTACAGGCAGAAGAGCAGCAGCACCAGCAGAATGCCCGAGGCCAGACCCAGAGCAGCCACCCTGGTGGGGGAGACAGACACCGAGGCAGAAGGGTGGTGAGATAAAAGATGCAATTCGTACTGTGTAAATGTTACAGATGTTGCTAGTCTAGATTTTTAAGCTGAGAAAAACATCCAACAAGCTATAGTGATCTGTGGAAAATGAAAGGTTTTTAACAGGAGAATGTCAATTTTGGCAAGATCTTGAGACTTTTCAGTAACAAAAGTACATTGCAGTTAGGACAGGAATTAAAACACTAGATGGGGAGTGGGATAAGAGAAGGTTTGTTCAACACTGATCTCTGCCAGGAGAGGTTAACTCAGCCCTGCCTCAGCTGAGCCAGCAGCCCGAGTGTGACGGGGTTGTGTGCTGAAGCTTGACACATATTTCTGGGTGCCCCACCAGGAGAAGAGCCCCAGAGCCACCCGTATTCCCCGGGGGAGTTCAGGTAAGGTCAGAAGGCTCTTTTACTTGTACAGAGTGACATCCTGGTGGCCCTGCAGCTTGGGAGAGGCTGGGTCAGGCTGAGCTGCAGCGTCCAGCTTGCCACCACCCGTGTGTAAGAAGGGGTGGTAGCGGTTGGCCTCCTGGGGGTGCCGCACTTCTAAGGCCTCTTGTGGGTTCAGGTAGAGCGTGACGGGGATTGCTGGCAGGATGCTGATGTACCTGCAGGAAGGGAGAGGTGAGAGTAGCTTAGGAACAGTAAACAACGAGAGACACACTCCCTGCCAGGTAACCCAGCTCCTCTTCTCACTACAGCCAAGGAGGAATCAGTGTGTACTTTCAGAACAGCAGTTTTAGGTGCTCTGAAGATCTCCCCTGAAGTGTTTTTCTCTAAAGGTATTTCCCAGATCTTAATCCTAAACACTATGACAGAGGTTAAGAGCCAACAGTGGAATGAACCACTAATGAGATCAGATAGATCACAGAGATCCCAGTGAGGGTATAATGACCTGGTCCAGCTCTCTGTACACTGCAGGCCAGGAGATCTCACCAAGAAGTTTCTTCAGCTCAGATGTTTCTATTCCTCGCTCATACCAACCCCTTCACTGACCAATGACCATATGTTGGTTTACAATATTATAAACGTCACTTACACAGAATGATAGAGTTGTTTAGGTTGGAAAACACCTTTAAGATTGTGTCCAACTCTTAACCCAGCACCACCAAGTCCACCAAAACTTTTTCAGTGGAAAAAGTGGTTTATTTAAAAATTGAGACAACTTAAAGATCGTTTTCCTTTACCTCTAGGGTGAAGGAAAACAACAAGCAAGTTACACAACCAAGAGCACAGTGAGAAACACAGCCCATACTCTCAGACAGGCAGCCTGGAGAGTCTGGCACCTCCACAGCACCCAGGAGGTCTCCTCCTGAAGGTACATTTGGAGTAAGCCACGTGGAATACAAATTATCTAACTCAGAAGAAAGCAGAATGTGTGGGGTCAAGTGCATGACTCGAGGAGCCCGTGGCACTGGATGCCAGCCCACTTGCCTTTTGGCCAGAGTGATATTGTAGTAGCTGAAGAGGGATGGCCAGTGTCTGAAGGAAAGCTTCCTCCAGATCTCCTCATCTGCTGCTCCCCAGGTAACCTCCGCTTCAGCTCCGAGCTCCACCTGCCCATTCCCTTTGCCCTCTGGCCCGTGGGCCCAAGCGTGCTGGCTTGTCTCCAGCCCTGACTTCTGCTCACGCTGCTGAGTCTGGTTCTCCAGCAGCTGCCTGTGGTCCGATGGGAAGACTGAGAGATGGACCTCGGGGTCCCCAGCAGGCAGCACCCCTCCAGGCACAGGCATTGCAGGCAGACCTGTGTCACCCAAGGGACTCTGCTCGGTGACCTGGGAGGTGAGGTAGGTGCGGAGACCAGCGGGGTCCGTGTACACCAGGATCCCAATCCAGATCACCGTCCCAGCCTGCCAGGAGCAGAGACAAGCCCATTAGAACATGGCCTTCACATCCCACCCCCGACACCTCGTCAGCTGTCTGAGCTGACCAACACCATCCCAACCCCCCAGCACCCTGGTAGAGTCTCGCTCCAGCTGGCACTTGTCCTCTAAGAGGACTGGGAGGGGTTGCACAGCGTGCCCTAAAACTGAACACTGCTTTTCTGTGAGCCATCCAGCTCAGCCTGATGGCAAGAACCTCGCCTGTCACACACAAACACACAGCAGGGAAGAGACTCCCAGCTAGTGGCTGGGACCAGCATGTTTGCCACCCTGAAATGGGGCTGGGAAGGCTTAACTCAGGGTTTTGGTTCATAAAAATCACAGAATCACACAATTATTTAGATTGGAAGAGACCTTTAAGATGGAGTCCAATCATCCCCCATCCCTGCCAGGTCCCCACCCCGCCACGCCCAGGACCACTGCTGACCCAGTTCCCTCAGCACCATATCTCATGAGTGCTGCCAGACCTCCTGCAGCAGCCGTGGTTCACACAGCCATGTGTTCATTTAACCTAAAGTGCTGTCAGAGCTAGCTGACAGGAACAGCCTGGGCTGTGCTTTGTAGGGGTGAGGGACACACACTCCTCTGCTTCCAGCCACAACAGGGATGGGGGACAAGCTGGGGCTGTGACTGGTGGAACTGCTGCAGCTACACCTGCAAAAGGCAAACCCTTCACCTTCCATGCACCCACACACCTCCTTGTCTCTAGCCCACGTTACCCGCAGGAACAAACCACAATTTCTGCTCTGGCCAAACCTTCTCCCTCCACTCATGCAAGTCCTCAAAAATCTGCAGCTTTTTGTCTCAAGTACCAGAAAATGACCCACGACCACCCAAACACCAGGGGAAGGGCAGAGCCCTGGGGCTAACACTGTTCTTGGGGAAGAACACGCAGAGCCAC
>NW_008612227.1:0-280 GCF_000691845.1 Merops nubicus | reverse complement strand
CGAGCCAGGAGGTGACAGCCATGGCACCAGCCCGGGAGCGTGACAGGAGCCCACGTTTCGGCCTTCCCACCGGTGAGTCGTGTGCCAAAATCACCAAATTTAAGGCCAGATTCTCCCTCCCCACCCTGCGGGCTGAGCTCCCACCAGGATTTAGCCCCTGGGAGGGTTTCCCCACCCGGAGGATTAATTTGAGGACACAGGGATTGAGTTTTGGGGGTGCAAGAGAGACTTGGCCACGTGGCGGGCGCTCAGAGCGGCTCCCCAAGGTGCCACCCATTTT
>NW_008612226.1:0-1963 GCF_000691845.1 Merops nubicus | reverse complement strand
GCTCCCTGCAGGGGGGTTGGATGAGAAAGTTCCCTTCCCACGCAAACCAGTCCGGGATTCTGTGAAGTGTTTTCAGAGGAAATGGTGCTGAGCTGGGGCAGGAGGCGGGAGCAGAAGCGTGGAGGTGCAGAGGGAGGGCTGAGGTGGCAGAATCGAATCTCTGATGCCTTGCAGTTTGTGTCCCTTTCACCTGCTCTGTAACATTCTGCAGGGGGTTTGCATTTGGGGACTTGGGGTATTTGCCTTTTTCACATACGTGTTTTTCCCACCCCTCTGTGCAGAGCCAAAGGCTGATGTCAGCCTGCCGCGTGATGAGCTGCCGCGGGCGAAGGAAGCCAGGGCAAGGAAGAAGCTGCTGGTGGGGAAGCGGCTGCATGCCGAGGTGGAGTGGGCAGCACGGCTCTGGCCGGTCTGTGCCCCGCCCCGGGCCCCCTACTGCCACCCGCAGCCTGCCTCTCTTGCTGCAGAGCCGATTCCCCTGGCTGATGTCAGAGCTGAGTGGGAGAAGAGAGTGGCCCGTTCCACAGGCAGCGTGTGGCACAGCACTGCAGGATATTTCGTGACTTGTTCAAGGGAGCCACGTTCACCCCCTGGGCTGCTTTGAGGGTGGAGTACAGCCAAGAAGACAAGGACCTCGTGCCAGTTTACTATGGGAATGTGGTGACTCCGTCCGAGGTGTGTGAGGGGAGCTGGGAACAGCCTGGATCCCATGGGAAGCTTGCGTGTTTCTGTGAGATGCTTCCGAGAGGCATTGCCCGCTCGGAGGGATGCCTTTTACAAGGGTATTTCCTCCACAATGGAGGAAATGTGTTTCTTGAATATGGTAAGGACGGAGCTTTGAACCAGGATTGTTGTCTGTCAGCTGGCTGGTGTTTATTGACGCTCCAGGTGGAGCTGGATTCCTTGGTGGCATGGCTGTGCCTAGTCTGTGTTGCACCTTGGCAATGCCCTTGACAAGTTAATGTTCTTGGCCCTGGAAATTGTGATCTGGTCTTAATGGAACTTGCTGTTTGAACGACAGACATTCTCTTCACGTTGCTCTTTTAGGCTTCCAGTCCTCCTGCAGTATCATATGAGGCAGATAAATACTCTCTCTGGACTTTGTTGCTCACGAGTCCAGGTGAATAGCAAGTTCTTTAAAACAACATGTTTGAACTGGGTTCTTTCACTCTGCTTTTGGTTGGCTCCTGTTTTTTTTGGCTGCACAGCCAGGGATGCTGTGAAATCTGCTAAGAAGGGACATATTACGTAGGCAGGAAGGTTGCTAAGGAATCGCCTTCCCTAATCTCTAGCAGCTGAGAGATGGGACAGTATAGAGGAAACAATTCCTTCTGTCCTGTCTCTTGGTTTCCCCCAAACTCCTCTGTCCTTTGGCAGTCTGCCTGGGAGGTAGGTTAGCTGATGCTGTTTGCCCTGAAGAACCATGGCCCAGTGAAGTGCAGCAGCTGACCAAGAAGTCCTTTTCATCTTGGAATTACATCTGTAAAGTTCTTTGCTTCTTGTTTTAAGCTGAGTCCTATAAGAATGAGCTGCTTTTCTGCTCAGAAAGGAATGCTGGGAGGGCTCAAGCTGCCCCCTCTGTTCAAAGCGGGTCTGGGCCTTCTCACTTTGGGGTTAGTGTGAACACCAGCGTGTCCCTGAGTCACCTTTCTCTGTTGTGTGCCTTTGCAGGTGGACATTTAAGAGACACGGACTCGGAGTACCTCCACTGGCTGGTGTGAGTACATCAGAGCTGTGTGCTGCTTAGCTCAGGGAAAGCCCAGGCACAGCAGGCTTGGGAATGAGCTTTCGCTGAGGCACTTCCATAACTTTCTCTGGTGCTCCTGCTGTTACCTTCTCTACCCCTGTGTTCTGGTCCTGCTAAAGGTGCCCTACCTCCAGGTGGTGCTGCTGTTTGGCCTTTGGATTGCTGGGTGTGACTTTTCTTGTGGTGAATGCAGCCTCTACTACCTGCTCACTTGTC
>NW_008612225.1:662-1091 GCF_000691845.1 Merops nubicus | reverse complement strand
AGGTGGCCCCAGGGGGGCCCCTCAGCATGCTGCCCACCAGGAGAGCTTGGCCCCCACAGAGGACAAAGAGCTGCCACATAGAGATGGGGGGAGAGGGTGTCAGAGATCTGCCCCCCAACCCAACCTCACACGAGCCAGTGGAGAATCCCCTCCCTTTTCTCCCCTTCCTCTGCCCTTTCCCCAACGCCCTTCGACAGCACCCCATAAACCACCCCCCCCTTTTTGACCTTTGCCCCAGTGCCCTCTGACAACCACCAAACCCTCCACACAAACCCATTCAGGACCCCAGTGTATCCCCCACACGAGCAGGGCCCACCCAGCCCCACACGAGCCCCGGCCCTCACACGAGCCCCCCCTTTGCACAAGTACCTTCCCCTGCACGAGACCCTCTCCTTGCACAAACCCCTTCCCTCAACTGAGACCCCCTTG
>NW_008612225.1:0-630 GCF_000691845.1 Merops nubicus | reverse complement strand
AACTGCCCCTTTTACAGGAGCCCTCCTCACACAAGTACCTCCCCTTGCACGAGCCCCTCCCATCGCATGAACTCCTCCTGCACAAGCCCCCCTCACACGAGTACCTATTCTTGCACGAGCGTCACTTCCACAAGCCCGTCCTTGCACGAGTGCCCCTCTTGCACGAGAACTGCCCCTTTTACAGGAGCCCTCCTCACACAAGTACCTCCCCTTGCACGAGCCCCTCCCATCGCATGAACTCCTCCTGCACAAGCCCCCCTCACACGAGTACCTATTCTTGCACGAGCGTCACTTCCACAAGCCCGTCCTTGCACGAGTGCCCCTCTTGCACGAGCCCCCTTGCCCAAGAACCTCTCCTTGCACAAGTCCCATTCCCTGCACAAGCTCCTCTTGCAAAAGTGCCTTCTCTTCCACAAGCCCTCCTTGCACAACCACCTTTCTTTGCACAATCCCCTCTCCTTGCAGGAGCCCCCCCCACACAAGCACCTTCCCTTGCACGAGCCCCTCCCCTCGCATGAGCCCCTCTTGCACAACCCCTCTCCCACAAGTAACTTCCTTTGCACGAGTGTCTCTTCCACGAGGCCACAGTCCACACCTACAGCCCCCCACTGCACCCGGGGAGGGCGGGGG
>NW_008612224.1:0-800 GCF_000691845.1 Merops nubicus | reverse complement strand
TTTTTTTTTAAATGCCTTTAAAAGGCCATGATGTTTGTCTGTGACAGTATCACAGCAAAGAGGCCTTTAAGCAGTAACTTTCTTTTTGAAGAATGTGTAAATGGCAAGGGCAGCAACTCTGCCAGCTCTCCTGCACCACAGCCACACATGCTTTGCTGTTTCTCAGTGGGTGAGACAGTAACTCCCTGCTCTGTTGTGCAGGGGGCCAGAGAAGCTCACCTGATGTGTTTATGTAAGAGCAGGCACAGCCTTCCCAGTGCTGCAGGAGCACAGTTTAAAAGGGAGCTTGCATGGCCCAGGAAAGTGTTAGCACTGGTATGGGCTCCTGGAGTATCTCTGTGAGCACGGACAAGACAGAAAATCCAGGTGCATGAGCAAATTCAGAAGCATAAATTGCACATCCCTATAATTTGGTCAAACAATTACAATGGACGGTTAGTATAAATTATTCTGCTTAGTATCAATTAATCTGACAGGAAGAGCAAAACCAGCTTCATAAGTGTCAGGGAGACAAATGTGAGGACCTTAGAAGCAGGTTAGAATGGGTCAAACTTTGAGTAAATGGAACTGGACAGAAACTTTTGCAAGAGTAGCAACTATTTCATGTGCTGATGGTTCTACATGTGGTGAGTCCAAGGCTGCTTTGCTTTTGCCATTTCCCCAAACTGCATCATGTGGTTTTTGTCCACTTGTCAAGCCTGGAAGCCTTGCCACAACAGATCTCTCCTTACAGATTTGCAACAGGGAGAGGATTGACCCAGAGCCCCTTGAGATCCTACACTCAAATGGCCTCAGCACGC
>NW_008612223.1:355-889 GCF_000691845.1 Merops nubicus | reverse complement strand
GAGGAGCGACTGATGGTCACCCCGCAGCTGGGAGCTGGCGCAGGGACCGGGAACAGCCACGGGAGCAGACGGCAGCCCCGCCTCGGGGCGCTCACTCCTGGGGTGCTCCTCACCGCGGCCTCTGCCCCCACTTCCTCACCGGAGAGGGTCTGGGCTCGCAGCACCCCGGGGCACGGGGCTCACAGACAACACCTGTCTGGGTTTAAGAGCCGACATTTCAAGCAGTGCCCCTAAACCCGGGGCTTACCGACCTTGCGCCGGTCTCAGCGGTTCGTGCTGCTTTAGTGAGCTGCTCCCTGGCGCACCCCTGGGCTCTGCTCGGCCGACAGTCCTCAGCTGGCTCACGACACAGCCCCAAGTCAAAACATTTTATAAACAATAAATGCTAAGTCTATTTTATTTCCCTTTTTTAACCTGGAAGGGTCGGCATTTTCAAAGTTGAAACATCAAGAACCTATTTTAAAATGCAATTAAATCCAAGATACTCATATCATTGCCTGAATAAAATCATTTCAGGTGGAAAACTCTTGAGCC
>NW_008612223.1:0-238 GCF_000691845.1 Merops nubicus | reverse complement strand
GTCTGTTATTGTGTCTGTGTATAAAAACGCACGTGTAGGGGTATGCAAATGGTGCTTTACCAAAAAGATGCAATCTTCACCTCAAAAAATCTGCAATAAAAGGCTTGGCCCTGTAAGATGATGAGTGTGACAAGCCAAGCTTCTACTTAATGCATCATAAATCGAAGAAAGTCAGCAAAGCAATTAATGTGGTTAAAAAAGGCAGCCAGATGTTTATTTGTGTGTGTTCACCCACCCC
>NW_008612222.1:0-1986 GCF_000691845.1 Merops nubicus | reverse complement strand
TTGGTTAATGCCACATGAAAAATTGCATAAACTGAAAGGCCTGATACGTTTAATAACATGGGATAGAGGGTATACTTGTGTCATTACAGGTAAAAATACCAGGTGGATACCAACAAAGTGAATAAAACCATGGACAAAAACTGATATTGATGAGGAACAACCTGATCAATCAACCATAGCAAACTGAAACCAGCCCACACCAAACACTAACCTGTGTCCAGAAATATATAATTTCATATAGAAATAATTAGGAACTGTATTTGAATAAGATTCATCACCAGTTGTGTATTAAGTGTAATCAACTAACTATATAGAGCTAAGTAGGGGAATGTCAGGATGATTGCCAACTTTCATAGAAACTAGATTGTTATTTTTGCTTCTCACTATAACTTTGTCTTATGTCTCTGCTACAAAGGACCCTGCAGTGGATGACATGGACAAAACAGACAAATGCTACATCAGCAGCACATAGCAGCTTATTAGTAGATATAGATGCAATCCTATATGCCATACTTAAAATGCTAGAAGTGGTAAATTTGCCTTTCGCTTTCCTCCAGGGTGCGTCCAGCCTTGCAGGGAAAGCCATAAAATGAGCCCCAGGTGTCCCGCATTGAGCTGACAAAGGTCAGGTGTCCTGCTTGGGGATAAAAGCTGGGACCACTTGCAGGGAGTCAGGAGTGTCTGCTCTGTGGAGTGCACTTCATAGAGTGTCCTGGTTCAGGGAAGACTTCTTGACTCTCCCTGGAGCTGAGCCCCAGTCTGTTTAGACCTTTGTGAACACAGGCTAATCAGGTGAGAGTTACAATGTGGGTACCTTTATCATATATGTTTAGCTTTCTGATCTGGCTGTTTCCTATGCCAACTATGGGAAGCCTTGATTCTCTGTTCTTACCACCTGTTGTGGGCTGAGTTATGTTTTTTCTGGGATTGTTGGAGGTGGTGTTAATTATGTATGAGCTGGTTGACTTGTTTGTTCCCCCAGCAGTCATTCATGTTACGATGTTTTTGTTTACAATACAGTCTGTGTATTGGTTTCTCTTCCTGCTGGTTGTGTCATTCCTGTTAGGCCTGGTCATTGGCAGAACAACTCTTCAATGAAGAAGAAATTGGCTGGATGGTCACACACAGCGTCCAGTGGTCAATGACTCGATGTTTAGCTGGGAAAAAGTGACAAGTGGTGTTCTTCAAGGGTCTGTACTGGGACCAGACTTGTTTAATGTGCAATTGTGGCTTGCAGGGCATGGTGGACATCGTTTGCTTAGTGTGGGCAATCAGTACAGGCTTTAGATTTAGGTCTCGGAATGTTCGTGAAGTGGCCTTGAACAAGGAGAAACATCAGGTGATAGGAACCACCGTTGGCAGTTTGCCTGGACAAGTATGGTCAAGTTGGCAAGGCTGAGTTCAGCAATCCAATGAGTTACTTAAAGGCTGGCAGCATGTATGGACAAAGCGTGGACAATAACTATTAACCTATCTGTAGCTCAGCTTAGGTGTGTGAGCAGGCTTGTTAACCTATGGATTTTGGGGGGGGGGTGGGGCTGTCTCTTGTCTATTACTTTGCAATAAACAGATTTGACTGTAAACCACTATGGAGTATATGTCTTTTTCTCCAGACCTTGACCTGATAACTGGTGCCCAAACAGGGACCACCCGGAGCAACTTGGGACTTTAAGATTTGCAAGGTGAGATGAAGTCAAGACGGGACCTTAAAACAACTTGTGACTTAGGATTTGCAAGGTGAGATGAAAGGCAGGTTGGTGGAATGAGCCAGGAAGGCGGAGGAACAGGCAGAAGCCATCTGCAGATTCAGGATTGCTCCCTGGGCACCAGCAGGGTGAGTGATGGAGCTGGACTCTGCAGCTCACCTTTTAAAATCTATTCTCTCTAAGATTTTTGCCCTATTAATTTAGGCGGAAAGGAACGGACTGTTGCAGGTTTCCATGCTAGCATTTACTACAGCTCCATGGAAGGACTATGATTTAAAGC
>NW_008612221.1:0-12886 GCF_000691845.1 Merops nubicus | reverse complement strand
CCTCTGCCCCGGCTCAGCAGCATCCCCGGCAAGGAGGGGTGCGCCTCTCCCTGCAGGACACCATCCGCAGGAGTCACCCCTAAGGGCAGGAACTGGAGGAGCCGTACGGGCGGAAAGAGAGCACAGCGGTACCGGGGGAAGATCGGCGCGGTCCGGGTACCAGAAGTAACGGTTGTAGCACTACCAGCGTCCTGGGGCCTAGCTTACCTCGGACCACAGATGGCAGCTGCACCCTGGCTAGTTGGAATCCCTCAACAAGTGTCTTTTCCTTCTCCCATCACAACGTTGGTGATGTGCAGAAAAGAAATCTAAAGCCTGCCCCTTCTAACCTGCTACTGTGGCTGTTGGCCAGATAGTAAAAGCCTACAACCCCCCAAAAAAAGTCATGTACTTTAGCTGTTCAGTGTTACAAATCTAGAACAGTAGTTAACAATTTCTAGACTCTGCCAGCAAAAGACTAAACAACATGAGCAATGCAATACAAACATAGCGATCCTTCTCTAGAGGCTGGACCAGTCATTGCATATGTGTGCTGCAAATTAGCACAACTGAGATGCACACTCATAGAAAGCTCTTACCAGCTGGCTGAAAGCAGCCGTGCTATGTTGGCATTGCGATTCCATGACAACAAACACTCAGAAGGAGCTAGTCGGTGTAGCAGCATGGTAACAGTGCACCCAGGCAAGCCTCACTGCCGCGCTACGGAGCCCCACACTGTCTCAGCGCTATGAGGTGGGAAGGAGACAACTGTACCACATGCCCGGGCATCCAGAGGCAGAGCAATGCCTCCAGGTCACCTGCTTTTGCTGACAATGTGGTTCCTGGAAGCGACTTGCAATGAGGGAAAGGATCTTCGACAAAAGTCACATTGGTGGTTTTGGAGATATTACCAAAGTCCATCATGAAGAATGGCAAGCACAGAATACCCCTTTCCTCACTGCAAGGTTGGAGAGTATAACAGCCTCGTCCTGGGCATATGAAGAGGAACTGCTTTCAACCCTAGCCCCAAGCCTACGAAGACACACTTCCATCCATTTTAGTATTAATATTATATGAAAGGATGAAAAATGAGTCCGTGTGGAAGCTCCAGGCAAGGAGTGGGAGTTTCTTGTGCAAGCCACTCTGCTTTTGACAGAAAATTCTCATTGCACCTACTACTTGGGAAAGGGCTCAGTAGTCTGCAAGCACAGTGAGAAGTAGAAAGCAGACCTATGAAAAGCATAAATGTCACTATTTTAATTCTTCATGTAAAAGGGAGAATGCATTTCTATGTTACTAAATAACTGGAATTGAATGATTATTTTTCAGGAGTTCCATTTCTGACATATGCTAGCTGTTTCAAAAGTACATTCCTGATGCTACAGGAATCGGCTATAAATGTCTGCTACAAATTTTATGTGAAAATTACATGAATAAAAGAATAAGTAAAATACGATGTAGGCATGGAAAGGTCCATCCAATCCAGGTAAGCTGGAGAACCAACATCCCACTGCATGTTGCTGGAAACCACTGGTACACTGCATGGGTATAAATCAGCCCAAATAGTAGCTGCATGCTCTGACTCACCTTGTATTACTGGCTGTGCAAATTCATATTCTCACAGCTGAATCTAACACTTTTACTTGTCCTCACACTTCTTTTTCTGTTTTTTTCTAGAACATCTGTATTCCTGGGAGTGGAAAGTGTTGTCTTCTTTAAAACACAATTTATGTGTGTCCATGGACTTAAAACTACCTTAGGAAAATTAAATAGTGACACTTATTGGCCAAAGAGAATTTAATTTAGTGTCTCCTTTTCAGTATATCAAGTCATTTGTGACTTCTCCTGGAGCAATCTATGTGAATGATGCTTTCAGATTAGCTTCAGTGAGATGACTTCTGTTTCTAATAAACTGTAGTGAACAATAACAAATGATAATTGCATATGAAGTATCACATCTCATTTTAAAATATTTATATGTATTTATGAGTTCTACATGTATATATGTGTATATATGTGTATCCATGTACATTCCAACCCCAATTAGCATTTTAACATTAATAAAAGTAACAGGCTGAGCACTTAAGTTAAACCTGTCATGCAAGTGCCATGGGGAGTAACATATAGGAAGCAACTTGTCTGTCACAGAAAGAACTTCATTTTTGATTCAAAGAGCTGTAACATGACCTTGTAAGTACTGATAGTGTGCTAAAGATCACACAATAAATGTATTTATTAACCTACATGAAATATCATTCCAAAGAATCTAGATGAACAAGATCTTTCTCTATTCTGCCAGTTGCCCAGTTATGAACTCTGCAGTTTTTTAAAGAAGGCAAAGAAGAATAAAGGAAAAACAAAAAAAACCCAACCAAAACAATCTCGTACTTGTTCTTCAAAGAAGCCACAAATCTGGGATAGTTCATATATTAAGCTACTGATTCAAGACACCTAATGTTCACAACCTCTGACAAGTTGTCAGAGTTATCGGGACAGATCATTCCTGAAAACCATGCCTTGTCTTTCTCTAGCAGGACCCCCATTTCACAATCTTTTTGAAAACACAAGTAATTTAAACTGTGTTACTTAGCAAAACATGGTAAAAAAGACCTTTTATGGCTACCTATATCATCAATAAAATCTCTATAAACGTCATTGTAGCAATGTGCAGCACACTGAGGTGTTAAGTCTAATGGCAGAACAAGTTTTCCTTTAATGTTATGCAACAATGTGAGTGTTGGCTGTAATCAGTGTGTTCTTTAACACACAGCATATGCCTTGTTCCTATTCACTTTGCTCCTTGACATCAGTCTTATGCTTCTGTTACTTCATTTGGGCACAGACAAACTAAACATTCCTGATTCTTTTCAAAATCCTCATTTCATTCATTTACAGCAATGTCTCTTTCCTGTTGTCCAGCCATTCTTAGATTAATTCTCAGGTTCCCCCTCGTATATTCCTTCAAGAAACTTAAATCAATTTTACTGACAGAAACTAAAGAGGCAACACAAGTAGGCCACTGTAGGCCTTTTGGAGTACTTTCCATTGTCAGGAGGTGAAGGTGCAGGGCAGAGCTCCATGTGGCTTTAGCCTCCATCTACAGATAGGGTATCTCCAGGGTCTTTGCAAGAGAGGAAGAAGTACAGGTCTAGGAACCCTCCTCCCAGCAGTCTCAGGAGGTGGAATAGCCCCCACGCTGTGGCGGCTCCTTTCATAAGTAAGCACCGCAGGACGGAGCTCTAAAGGCCAGTAAGAATTGAATCTGCAGCAGCATTCACAAACTCATACTGGGGAACTGTAGCCAAAAGGAAGAATGGCACCGTTGTCTCCTGAGTGTTCTTTGCAATTCCCACATCCAAATTCTGATCAAATTAAGTATCTTTTGTAAACTGTTATGTTGCTGCTATGCAAGGAGGTGCAACTATCCTCATTCTGAAAATCATTTTGTGAAATAAGTGGGAAAATTCATGTCTGTAGATCCCAAAGAATTTGATCCACGTGTTTTTTTGATATAAGCTCCTTTTTAGAAGGTTGTTTTTTTTTTTTTTTCCTTAAAGCACATCTGATATTTCAGTAGTGCAAAAGGATGCAAGGTATAATGAAGTCCCTTGTTAAGTTGCCTATTGAAATAAGATAAAATGCTAAAAGTACAATATAAACATTATGAAAAAATACTTGAGCCAGAGAATTCAAAAAACTAATTCCAGAAGAAGATGGTGTGGCTACATATTCTGTGTCCTTGGAAAATGTGCAGGGAAATCACTCTGTTCAGCATTTACATAATAAAAACACATTGGAATTCAAGGTTCACTATAACCAAACAAACAAAAAAATCATCAGGCATTATAGATAAAAGTTTTTCAAAATAAGTAACACAGAAACACCAAAATATACATAGACTGCCCACTCATATTTTGTTGAGGAAGAATTTGGATATTTAATAAGTTACTTATGGCGCTCTGTCAATGATTTTATGTTAAATGTTTGTTGGCATTGTCCTCACAATACTTGTACAAGACAGAAAAATCTAAACTGACTCTACAAACAGGAGTTCAAGGATCCATGGAGGGTTTACTCAGTCATCCGTGACTACTCAGGAACTGTGTAGCTCAGTTAGATATTAAGCCAGAAGCTAAAACTTACATATCACAGTCCTCATTTGAATTCTTATCTGATCTACTCTACTACAGGTCAGTTAGCAAAGATGGCAAATTCATGGAGTGTAAAGCAGCAGGCACTGAATAAAACTTAAACTAACACAATTTATAAAGCAATGAAATATCATGGCTGTGTAAGCATGAGTCATATAGGAAACAAACAAAAAAAAAATCTATTATCTCCTTAAAAAAATGAAAATTCCTCCAGTGATTAGGAAATATCTTGGCAGCTTCTGGAGTTGAGAAGGAATACAGGAACACAAGCAATAGGTTCCAAGCAAGGGAAGATACTTAACAAGGAAAGAAGCAGGACAGAAAAATGTCAAAAACCCTGTCCTGATCTGAGCTCAGAAGAACTAGCTCTGTTCAGTGATTTTACTTTTTAGTTAAGTCTCTTCGAAGAACTGCACTTTTGGAAGTTAACGGCAGATTTTTGCAGGTGGTGTCTAGTGATGACAGTGCTCAATATTACAGTTACTACCTACAATTACAGTTACAGTTACTACAGTTACAATTAGTGTGCAGAAAGACTTGCTTATACTTGCTCCTATAGAAACCAAGGTCACTGCTGAATCCTGTGCACCACACTGGAGGTGCAGAAAGTAAAAGGCTGCACCTGCGGGGAGCAGCGGACAGGTCAGGTGACCCTAAACTGACCATTGCATTCTGTGTATGTCATCCTCAGTATAAAGCTGAGGGTTCACAAGGGTCAAGCTTGCTTCTTCAATGGCTGGCATCTGAGGAGGACTCTGTCTGTCCATTCTGACTTTAAACCCAATCCTTGTGTTCCTGAATCCAGTTCCTGAATCTGGTTCCCATCTGCCACTGAGTCCAGTCTGGGACCTCCCCAGTGCTCACCCACAGCATCAGTGGTGAGAGTGAAGTAATGACCATCAAGGGGGTTGTGTTCAGTATCAGGTTTTTATCTATTTGTATATACTCCATTTTTTTTTTTGTTATTTTCATCAAAGCTGTTCTAGGTTTCTTTTCTAATCCATAAATCTCTCTCCCTTATTCCCTTTCTCTTCCCCTTTGGAAAGGGAGAGGGGTTAATAGAGAGCATCTGTCCTTTTCCCAGTGGCCCTAAGCCTTGATAAACCTCATCCTCTTGCTTGAATCACAGGATTAATTTCATTTCAGTTCACAGAAACCAGTAAAATACAGCAGGATTAACGGCATTGTTCCTATCAGTTAAATACTACTGTTTCTCCAAACATAGCAGTTTACACATTAAATAGCTGAATTTTTGTGTTTATTTCAAGCATAACATAGATTATCCAGGTTCAGTCCTGATATACTTACACTTCCAAATCGTCTGTCTCCAGTCTCATGAACTTACAACTTCAGTTTTCTTTCCTCACAGACGATCAACAGGTGATCAACAGATCCTGTAAAGTCTGAGGGTTCTTCCTTATGAAAATACACAAAGTTTAATTTGGCACAGGACCAATACTCTCATCGTATACTTTCTCAACATATTTATTAAAGCACTGCAGGTTTTTTTGTCACCATACTCAACAGAAAGCAAGGTCTGTGTTCTTTCCATGTTCTTTCCATAATACCTTGCTAACAAGCATCTTTTTGCTTGTCTTAGCTGATGAGAGTCTCTTCTGACATGGTTTTACTACTGTTATTGCTGAGCTCTGTCCTGTCTGTTCTCAAAGTTGCTTATGGTGTTCCCTTCTGTGTGACATGAGGTCCATTCTTAATCCTGCTGTTACGCTTGTATGTCTTGCCTTGTCAATTTTCATTCCATATTTGAAAAAGGCAAGACAATGCAATAATGAATCTTGTCTTTGTGGTTTACAACTAGCATTAAGCTAAAATGTTTCTGTGAATTGCTCCACTGGTCATGAAGAGATAAGCATGGATCTGTTCTTTCCAGTCTCCTTTAACTTCAGCTTTAGCAGTAGCTAAATAAGTAGTTAGATCACTCATTCACTGGATGCTGCATAATCCGGATGATACATAGATCTTTAATATACACACACACAAAAATAAATGTGAGCCACCTTCATTTTTTTTGACCAGCAGTTCTTATGTATGTTTTTCAGCAGCAGCCACGGCATTGTAACAACTAACAAGTATAAAAAAAATGCTTGCAGACAGACACAGGCCTTTACTCAGTAGATCTATAGAACCAGTTTCTAGCCAGGGCAGCTAGAGGTACAGAATAACCTGGGTCAATTTCAGAGATGCCAGAGCATTTTACAGAGCGTTTTCACTCCATACGTGCTGCGCTGTCTAGCCATTAGTGTCTTAGCAGGACAGAAGTTGTGAGAGTGCATTTTGAATGCCTTCAGGTTGTTTCTTGTGCAGACAAGAGGTGTGCACACATATATGTGTTTATGTGTGCTCAGTGGAACAAGAAACATGCCTTATGCGTGCAGGTAGCTTAGATTTTTGAATGAAAACTGTAATCAGCAGAGGAGTCCAGTCTTATTTGCTCATATTCTGTCACTTGACCTATTTGCAACAGAAGACCAACTACCACACTGTGCAGATGTCAGGATGGCCACATCCCCAGCTCCCAGGAGGCAGAGCACAGCAGAAAAGTAAGTATCGTTTGTTCTTGATGAAACTCATGACCTCTGTGTTGGTGAGAAGTCCCTCACAGTACTGTATCAGCAAGACCGTCACAAAGTGCTGCAGCAAGCATAGTCTTATTTCGGATAACCTAATCTAATGTATGCATAGAGATATATTTCATCTGTTTGGTTCATTGCAGCTCACATGGCATATAGATAAATAATGATCTGTTCAGATAGAGATTGTGCAGGGGGAGAACTCGTCACAAATGCTTGGGTGGACTAACAGACATATATACCTGTTGCAAACTTCATGCTCTTTTTTTCATTTCTGTGCTATAATTCCAGTTGTACCTGAGTGACTGTTTTTTATTTGCTTTTATTTTTAGTCCATTGGAGATGTTTTAAAGGAATTTAGCTTTCAGAAGCTTTTTGCCTATTATCTTTTTCTCTTTGTAGTGCATGTGCAGCTAATACAAACTAATGCAGACCTAAACGATCTTCTGTCTCTTCAGACTATAAGCCCTAAGAACAAGTGAGTGGGCAGTTTTTGCAGACTTTCTGCTCACCTTTCAAATTTATTTTCTTTTGTGGAAGCATAGGTTGGTTAGTAGAGGGTAAAACATTACAGATGGGGCGGTGGAAGGAAATTACAGAAATATTAGATGGAACTGTGGAACTTCTAAAATACTCTTTTTTATGGATATTATTAAGGTGAAAATATCTTCAGAGCTTCAAATTACCAGTGCATAAAGTTTCATAGCAAATTATATTAGAATATGAGCTTTAAAGAGCAAACAGCTCTTTCAGCTCTGCAGGAACAGCTGAAGCAGTGACTTCTGGTTCAGTGATGTGCCATTAACTCTTAACCTCTGTTAGAACAAAATGGACAATATCTTGCCCATATATCTATGTTTCACAGTATTACTGCAAATCTGTGTGAGGTTTTGGGAAGCGACTTGTCCTTCTGTACTATTGAATGTCCAATAATAACTAAGCAGACAGCATCAAAACCATATTATCTCAAATTTTTTGTATTGTCCACAGGTTCAAAGGCTATCTCATCTGTGCCTGTTTTATATACATAGAATCACCATCTGCCACCCTTGACATGGACTAGTAATGAAGTTCACAAATGTTATGACTTATTCCCAGTGGTCCTTAATGCACGAATACTGTTAAGACATTAATGCAAGTGTATGGCTCCACAACCTTGAAAATTAACGGTATGTTAGCCTAATTGCAGAAGGAGTGTTTCTGAGACTTTTGTATGGATCACATAGGCCAAATGAGGGACAAGGGAAGCAACAAAAGAGCATTGGTGTCTCAAAGGCTCCAGCCTGAAACATCTTGATTTTGACCTGCTGCTTTGGATGTTTAGTAATGTGAATGAAATACCTAGATCCCTCGTCCTACCTTGCAAGCGGCCTTTTTTTTTTTCCCTTTTAGTTTTGTTTTTTTCTTTCTACTGCTTAGTCAGGGATTACCAGCTCCAGTAAAAACTTTGCAACAATTATCACCTAAGAATGCTACGCAGAGTACCATACAACAGATCCCAACCATGTACTGAGCCAGTGAGGTCAATCACAAACACACATGCCTTGAGTTCTCTAGCCTTGCTGGAAAGACAGGGACCTTTGCAGCATACCTCATGTCCCCACTAAGTGGAACGTTCCTACACTCTCTTCCTTTGCTACTGTAAAAATATCTGTGTTGATATAACCCTAGGATGCCCCAGGTTCTCAGTTCTGTGTTACCTTTCTCTTGGTGAACAAACTCACACAGATCACTGGGTAAGAGAAGCTGCAACAGGGATCGCATCCAAACCAGAGCCTGGCATCAGCCACACAGCTTTCACAGAATAGATTCCTTTCTGTTAATGAAGTAACCGGTACACTTCTCTCAACTATCAAGATAATTAATATTCTATCTTTTGCCTGCACAAGAGGAGCTTTCAGAATTCCAGTGTAGAGGGGTTCGACCTATTTGTGTCATCAGACTTGAGTTATAACAGTGTTTGTACAGAAAGTGAAGAATTTCTGTACTGATTGTACTGCCAGTGCATTTTCAGTGGCTACAATGAAGTCATACTATGAATGGAATTCATTTATGTAATTGATTAGAAATCACAGTTTGTCCTAACCTCAAGGCTTAAATGAGATAAAAAGAAAAATTTTGCCACTCCTAGAAAAACAAGTTAGATAACAAACTAGTCCCTCACCACCACTGACTACAAAAACCAAGAAACAGTTCTTATTGGTCTTGTGCAGTGGAAAGAGAGATCATTCCTCTTTTCCGTACAGCATCTGTTCCTTTGCTAAAAGGGTTTCTCAGCCATTCTCCCCAAAAATGCAACAGGGTAACTCACAAAAATTTTGTGGGATTATGAAGCTGTATTTTATCATAACCTTTTCCATACCTACATAAGGGAATGAGCAGGCAGAGTGAAACAGGCAAAGTTCCTGTATGCCTCTTCTGATTCTGCACTGCATTGTAAAGGAGAGAGCACCTCATAAAAGTAAGCAAGAGACTCCTGCCAGAGCACAAGGGTTTTTTTTCAGAGAGGCTCCAGTATTTAGGCTTCATTAACTCCAATAGTGCAACAATTTAGACAGCAATTTAAGTGTTAATTACTCCATAAAAATAAATGTAAATGCCCCACAGGAAGTGGGAGCAGAAAGTCAAAGACAAAAGAGTGAATTTGAGCTCTGTGCAAACTTCTCAACCCATGATTTGCTGAGCAGCCAAAGGAAGACATGACTATTGCCTAGCCTATATTTTATAATATAATTTGAAGCACTGACTAGCTCATTTCATTCATTCCTGTCTGGATTGTAGCCAAAAGTTATGGCTTTGTGATTCCTGTCCCACCTCCAGCATATACACCCATAACAAACATCTTTATTCCAGAGTACAGCTTTTGAGGAGGATTCAGAAATTGGCTAGTTCTCATGAATTTGCTTATGCCAGAGGTTTAATATCCAAATATTGCAGGGATTCACAACTACTTCCACCTGTAATTTGAGAGTCATGCATTTTTTTTCACACACTGTAACCACATTTCTCTATTCTTGTATAGTCATCTGCATAATGTTTGAGCCACGAACCCTTGCACAAAAGGAATGTTAGTCAAAAAAGGTGTATTTTACTATTCAGTGGTGGATTATACAGTTATTTATAAACTTATGTTTTCATAATTTTTCCAGTGGTTTAGCCTTCCTGTGCTTTATGTTCAAATGTGATGTCATAAGGCTAAATACACATTGTGTTGTAAGTACAACTCTGATTTGCGTGAAGGTTGCAGTATTGGAGGCTATGGAAGTCTCCATAAAGTAGAAGGATATGGACACCCTCCATTCACATAAGCATATTGTATTGAAAAAAAGAAGGGAAAAAAAAAAGGAAATTGTAAACACTCAGGAATAGTACTCTTCTTATGTGGCTTTAGATATATACATCAGAGCCATAGAATCATAGAATGTTTTGAACTGGAAGGGACATTAGGGATCACCTAGTTGAACCCGCTTGCCATGGGCAGGGATGTGTTCCACTAGATCAGGTTGTTCGAAGTCCCATCCAAAAAAAAATGGCTTTGAACACTTGCAGGGAGGGAGGCAGCTACAACTTCTCTGGGCAATCTATTCCAGTGTGTCACAACCCACACAGTAAAGAATTTCTTCTTTGTATCTAATATAAATCTACTCTCCTTCAGCTTAAAACCATTACCTCTCAGCCTATTACTGCACTCCCTAACTAAGAGTCCCTGACCATCTTTCTTGTAGGCCCCCTTTAAGTACTGGAGGGCTGCTATAGGATCGCCCCAGAGCCTTCTCTTCTCTAGGCTGAACTCCCCCTGCTCTCTCAGGGTTTTTGCACAGGGGAGGTGTTCCAGCCCTCTGATCATCTTTGTGGCCCTCCTCTGGAACCACTTGAGAAGGTCTATGTCATTCTTACACCGGGCACCTCAAAGCAGAGTGAACACAGTAACTCCAGGTAGGTCTCCCACAAGTGGAATGCAGGGGGAGAATCACCTCTCTCAACCTGCTGGGTACCTTTCTTTTGATGCATCCCAGAATGCAATTTGTTTTCTGGGCTGTGACTAGACATTGCCAGTTCATATTCAGTTTTGCATCCACCAGTACCCCCCTGTCCTTCGCTGCAGGGATGCTCTCAGTCCACTCCTTGGCCAGCCTGTATTTGTGCTTGAGATTGCGCTGACCCAGGTGCAGGACCTTGCACTGGGCCTTGTTGAGCTTCATGAGTTTTGCATTCACAGACTTGTTGAGGGTACCTCTAAGCTATTTCTGCAACTCTAATTTTAATTAACAATGGGAGACATTAACTCTTAGAGCAGAAGTTAGCTGATTTATCTGTCTGTTTTCAAATCACATGATCTGCCTTCCAGATACTCCTATTCTGTCAACGGACTCCAAAAGATAACTAGGCAGACAACTTAGATCATAGAATCACTGTAGCTGGAAAGGACCTCTAGAATCATCAAGTCCAATCTCCATCTCAACATTTCCCTAACCATTAGACCGCAGCCTCAAGTGCTACATCTATTTGTTTTTTTGAACACCACGGAGGTGATGACTCCACCACCTCCCTGGACAGCCCGTTCCAGTGCCTAGCCACTCTCTTAGTGAAGAAAGTCTTCCTATTATCTAATCAAAACCTCCTATGATGCAACTTGAAGCCATTTCCTCTTGTCCTATCATTAATAATTTGGGAGAAGAGACCAACACCAGTCTCACTACAACCTCCTTTCAGGTTGTTGTAGAGAGCAGTAAGGTCTCCTCTCAGTCTCCATCTCCAGACTAAACAACCCCAGTTCCCTCAGCCGGTCCCCATAAGGTATGTTTTCCAGACCTCTCAGCAGTCTCATTGCCCTTCTCTGGACCTGCTCTAGGACCTTAATGTCCTTCTCATCCTGTGGTCTGTGGTGCCCCAAACTGGACACAGTTCTCAAGGTTCAGTAGATGTAGACTTCTTACAAAGAAAATACCTAAAATTAGGTGGTAATATTATTGCTGGAAACAAGACAAGAGAAGATAGTATGGGTGGAGTGGGGTAAGTACATTTTTTCATTGTATTAAAAGTACAAAGATATGCAGAAGACAAATTTTCACAGTACTGCAGATGTAAACAAACACATCTCCACTTATTGACAGTTGGAGGTTGTATGATTAAACCCATTACTGACACTGACATAGGCTCTCAAGAGAGAGAATTCAGACAGGGTTTCACAGCTTGTCTGGTAAGCCCAAAGGATACAATTCCTTCCCTAGAGAGACTTTGCAAACTACTATAATGAGATTATTTCATGAGATTACTTAATTAATTACAAAAATAACCCTAAAATCTCACAATGATGGACAGGGAAAGGATAGACTGCGGAGCAAATCAGAGAAAGCATCAGAGAGAGAAGCATTTATTCTGCTGACCACTTGCCCAGCATAGAAGGCTATTATCATTAATGGTCAACACATGAGCCAGATCCTTCCTTTTGGTCTGAGATCATACGCAAAAGATCCAAGGTGGCCCAGCACTGGAGGAATGAATAGACCAATGTATTCACCCACAACACATAACTTAGCGAGGAAAGGAGTGAGTCAGTTCCAAAACCAGGCCATGGGGGAAGGAATAACCCAGGTGATCAGCTCAATGCCAATCATATAGTAGTTGCCAGGAGAAGGCCCCATAATTCCTCTCAATCTTGTCCTGCTGTTATATGCACACAGAGTATATTTTGTAGATAGGTTGTTAGAACAAATAATATGGTTGGGAGAAACGGGTGGGTTTTGGTAGATTTAAAAGCCTCAATGACTTTGTGCAGGGGACTTCTTTTTCCAAGTATGCCAATCTGGGTAAATGGGAATACTTCTCTCTGCATACTCGAGGTACCTTCTAAAAGACAGTTTTAAATTTCCAGGTGTACAGCCTGTGGCAGGTGCAATCCCCCTTCCCCAACAGACAAACAAAAGCAGGGCTGACAGGACAGTTCCATTAAACTATGTCTGCTAAGTGGCACCTGAGGGTATGGACCCCCTATAGCGTGCTTTTTTCTGGGCTTGCTCCTCAGCCATTTAGAATGACTCCAGCTCACCCTTGACTAGGTTATAAATGAGGCACTGCCTAACAGCCTGTTGAGGTGGTTCTTTGCAGACTTACCATCATGGCAGTTGGGCCCTCCCTTTGGGCATGCTGTCCAAGGATACTTCC
>NW_008612220.1:0-828 GCF_000691845.1 Merops nubicus | reverse complement strand
TTAGGGTCACCTGTCCTGGCCTCTCCTTCCCACACGTGCACTCCCTCTGCCCCCCGCAATGTGGTACACAAGATTTAGCAGTGATTTTGGTCTCTGTAGGATTAAGTATAAGCAATAGCCTTTCTGCATACCAGTCCTGGGTGGTAACTCTAAATATCAAGCATTACCACTGCTAGAAACAGACACTGTCTGCAACAATGTGCTGTTTACTTCAGAAAGTGCATTTACTCAGAAGAAATTGAGCTGAAAAATAAAATCACTGGACAGAATTAATTCTACTCTGCCTCAAACCAGGACAGTACCATACCCAGCTTCAATGGCATGGTGCTTTTTGGTTTTTAGTTTGTTTGTTTGTTTTGCTTTGTTTTGGTTTTTTTTGTAAATCCTTCCAACTGGCAAGACCTTAGGGTGGTTTGGAAACCTGGCCTTGCTCCTTCAGCCCTGTTTACAAACACACTCACAGTGCACTTCTTTTGGTACTGGCAGATGTTGGTTTCTGCCTACACCTTCAGGCTCCAGGAGAAGATTTCAAATAGCATTTGACACCCTTCAGAGTTTCGCAGCGACATTTAATATTAAACAATTATTTTAGGTCTAAAAGAGAAGAATAATATTTCTTTCAAAAACTCAGCAACGGAATACTCTGGGGAAAAAAAAACATGCAAACAATCAAACCACTTTTTGATAATTGAGAGACACTTTTGCAGTGCAGAATTCTGGCTGCGTTACTGAATCGAGTTCAGTAGGTACATTAAAACCGAGGGACTTTACGGTGTCGAGCGGCGTGTGAATTACGGTTCAGCTCCTGGGGCTGGAATTTTCGGCTGT
>NW_008612219.1:2454-4346 GCF_000691845.1 Merops nubicus | reverse complement strand
GCCCCCCAGCTCTGGGTACCTGGGCATTGCTCCGCAGCAGGCGTGTCCCACGGGGGCTTCCATGCTTCTACCTGGCTTGTTTGGATGGACACGGGCAGGTCCAAGGTTTTCTGACAAGCTGCTTTCCCCTGGTGATGGTCTCGAAGCAGAGCAGCGAGGTGCCCACGTGCCTCCTCGTGGTGACAGGACAGAGCATGGATGGATGGATGGATGGATGGATGGATGGATTCGTGACATCCTAAATCAAGGCTTGAAGATCCACCCAAAGGGGCTGAAAGCTGTTGCTGAGATTACCCAGGACAAAAATGAATTCTCATGGTGCTGCACGTGAGGAATGACCCCAGCAGAGGAGGACAAGCCCCTTCTGCCCGAAGCCACCAGCTCCTCCAGCCGCTGCCTCGGCCTCCGCGTGGGAAATGGTGTGTGAGGGTTTTATAGCACTGCCCCCACAGAACTGAATAAGCAGATCCTGGGGCCCAAGCCTTTAATTAACCAGCCAGGCTTGACTTTTCCAGCAGGGCTGAATGCACACCCACCCTGACAGTGTGGCCCAGACCCTGGTGACGTCAGCTCTCCTCCTCCTCTGTGAGACCTGCCTGTGGGTGCCAGCCTGGCCCTGCCACTTGTGTCCCCAGACTCAGGATGGCAGGAGGGGTTGAGCCCTGGTACATCCTGGGCTCGGAGCTTAGTCCTTGCAGGATGAGGGAGTTGGTTTTTCTTAGTTTTTAGAAATTCATCCCATCAGTGTTGGGCTTTGTGGACCTCCCTAGCAAGCCCCCTTCACCTTCCATCTCAAACTTGGTGGGAATGGCTCCTGGCTGAGCCAAGCACGATCCCCTCACCTCCACGTGCTCAGCAGCCTTGGCAGGAACGTGAACAAATGGCCCTTTCAGATCTCTCTGATGTTGTCCATCCCAGGTCATTTGTCAGCCTGACGCTCCCCTCCCAGCCCTCGGGTGTGCAGGGGCACAAAGCAGCAGCTCTCCCCATGGGGTCCCAGGAGGGATGAGGCTTTTCCATGTGAATGCCTCAAGTTTTTGGCTCGAGAGGGTAAAGCCTCATCCTCAGAGCTGCATGATTTGGCTCCATTTTCTTTTGGGAGGCATCATCCTCCTTGCCAGGAGCAGGGGATCGTGCCCTACTGGGCAACCTCCCCCTGCCCCATGGAGTACCCCACAGCCTAAAGCAATGAAACATCAGGATGGGCAGCGGGTCTACTCCAAAATCACTGTGCTAAAGGCACATGAGGCATAAACTGCTCCTAGAAAATCCCAGATGGGTCAGAGGAGGTTGGCCCCGTGAGGGACAGGCAGGTCCTGGTTCCATGTGTGCTGCAAGGGAACGGGGAAATGCTGGTGGTGGTGGTGTCCTGTGGGATGCAGCTTGAACCCCAAGGCTGGTGAGGGTACCTAGAGCATGTAGAGCGTGTAGGGCCATGTCCTTGCTCTCAGACCCAGCTCCTGAGGGAGGTGGCACTTTTTGGGGGCCGGGTGACCCTTCGGGTGCCTCTAAAGGGGTGGAGGGGAAAAAAACCCCTGTGGCTGAAGCAAAACCAAGCTGCCTGCAGAGGTGCAGGGGGCTGGGAACGTGCACTGGAGCCATTGCCACAGCTCAGCTCAGCAGTGGGAGTTTAAGTCATGGCAATTTGCCAGCTCGTGGGGGGGGGTGTGACGGAGAGGCTGTCCCAGTTCCCCGTGTCCCCCACCATGCCAGGGCTCCCCAGCATCACCCTGGCACCCGTGCTGGCAGGATGGCCCCTCGCCCACACCACCAGGCCCCTCTAGCCCAGTTTGACCAGCTCTTTCCCACCCAGGAGGATGCAGTGAGGCTGTGGTTCCCCCCAGGTTTGCACCCCATGCCCAGCTGGGCACAGCTCTGCTGGGTACCCCCAG
>NW_008612219.1:310-2286 GCF_000691845.1 Merops nubicus | reverse complement strand
ATCCGGGGTTGTCTCTCTCTCCACTGGCTACAGGGGGAGCCAAGACATCGAGCTAAGCTGAGAGGAGCGTTTTAGCCACGGATGAAGGCAGGCGAAGCATATGGTGATGATGGGCTCCCACCGGAACCTGCCCAAGGGTTTGGGGGCTGCTAAATCCACAAGATTTTTTTCGGGTGGATCTGGAAGTGCAGCATCTCAGCACCCAGGCAGGGATGTGTCCATCACTGCAGACGTCTCCATCTCGTTACCCTTTCTAAAGCAGGTAACCCAGCCAGGTGCTCACTCACCCCTCCCCAGCTCACCTTTTGCTCCCATGTCCTGCAGTGAGGAGTTCCCAGCACATCAGGAGGACAGTCCTGTCCCCAGCTCTTGCTCTGTGGCATATTCAGTGGGGGAGTGGGATTGTTGGTGACAGCAAGGGGCCCCAAAGCCACCTGTGGGGTGGCCAGAGGAAATCTAATCTAGATGTGGGGCTGAATCCTGACCTCCCATCCCTCCTGTCCTCCCTCCTCATCCTCCAGCCTGACTCCTTGGTGTCAGCACTGAGTATCTGTGCATTTTGAGCAAGAGGCTCAAGAGATGAACTGAACCAAATGAGTTCAGTCCTGTGACAAAGTCCTTGCAGCCAGGGGGTGATTCCTGCAGGGTGCTGTCCTCCCCAAAAACCAAACCAACCAACAACCAGAGGCAAACGTGCAAACCAAGGCCTAGGGAAGAACGATTTAATTTTGGAGATAATTTCAAATCGTGTCATTATTTGCTTGCTGGTTTTTATTTTGTCTTTCTTAGATGCTGTTAATGGCACTTCAAGGGTTTTACTGCAAGTACCAAATAAAAAAAAGTCTCTAATTAGTAATATTTTGGGAATAATAATCCTTTTTTGTTATTATTTGGAACCAGAAGGTTTGGGTAAGCGTGTGAGAGAGGGAGAGACCAACTTGCCACCTGAATTATGCAACGAAATATTTCAAGGGGGGATATCAGAGCCAAGGAGGCTCCGATTTAAGTGCACGCATGGAGCCAGGCTTAGCTTTAATCGGGGCTGTCCAGGCGCCGGGAGCCACCTGAGCTCATGCAGACGTGGCCACGAGAAGCCTTCCTCACCCCAGTGAGGTGAGGAGGGACGGGGCTGGGCGGGCTGGGGCCACAGCCCCACCGAGGAGGGAGGCGTTGGGGGCAGGAAACGTCCCCCGGCTCTCCGAGCCGTCCCCATCCCCCTGGCTCCCCTCCCTGCTCCTTCCTTGCTCTCTCCTGGAGAACAACAAAGCCGAGACGTGGATTATCTTCATTTCCATATGGAGAGCGATGTAAGCCCCTTGGATGCACGGCCGGGCGTTTTGTTCCCAACTTTGCAGCGAGCGGGAGCCAACCCCGCCAGGGGAATCGGCGCTCCGGCCCCTCTCACCTGGGCTGCACACACAATTGGGCAAGGCGGGAGCAGGCTTGGGAAAAGAGCTGCCTCCCAGGCTCCTCTGACCACCCTGGGGCTTGTTTTTTTTTGTGGGAGGCGGATTGAATTCCACCTGGGTAGCAGCAGGGGTGGGGGGACAGATGGCATCGCCCACACCCCACCCCGGCATGCTGCAGCCCAGAGCCCAGGGCAGACCCAGGCCCTTGTGGCACCTGACAGCTCTGAGCTGGTCCCTTGCCTGTCCCCACAGGGGTCCCCTCGCCCCGGCCCTGATTCCTCCTGACCTGCAGCCCCCTCTGCCGTTCGCCGCTCCCAGCCGCATCCCGCAGGATGCATCCCGCAGGGACCACGTCCCCCTAATCCCGCACCGCTCCCGGGGGCTCTGTGCCCTCTGCCCTCGCTCTGCCTCCTCCTTCCCTGCCCTTGCCCCAGTGCTCCCCACCCTGCAGCCAGCACCCGGCACACCCAGCCCAGCGCTGCTCCTGCCTTGGCCCCGTGGAGTGAGGAATTCCAAAGAATTCAGCCCAAAACGCCTCTTCCCTTCTCCCTCTTCTCCTCTTTGCAG
>NW_008612219.1:0-236 GCF_000691845.1 Merops nubicus | reverse complement strand
GGTGCGTGCAATTGCCAGCGTGGGGATTGGGGCATCCCCTGCCCGGCTGGGGGGCTGCTGGGGAGGCACGAATGGGGCTGTGCAGGGAGGTTGTGCCCCCCTCTGCCCGCCTCAGTCCCTGGCGTGAAGTTCCCCAGCCCCTAAGGACACGAGGAAGGGCATTTGCTGGGTGGGTGAGGAGCTTTGACATTCCTCTGCCACTAAATTTTCTATCAGGCACCAAGGGCTCATTAATG
>NW_008612218.1:2402-2690 GCF_000691845.1 Merops nubicus | reverse complement strand
GCCCCCCCTGGTTCCCCATCTCTCCTGCCACCCCAGACTCACCTCCTACAAAGAAGTAGACGCTCTGGAGGGTCTCGCACTTGGACCCCGACAGCCAGTCGCTCTCAACACCCGCGGACTCGGAGTCATTCTGCAGCCAGCCCCAGAAACCCAAATTCAGCGACCGGTGGTTCTTGTACCTCTTGCGGTGGCGGCGAGACTTCCTCCTGCGGGGCTGGTGGGAGGCCACGTAGATCCTGCCGGCCATGGCGGCCTCCAGCCGGCCGGGGCACCCCCGCCCGGCTCTGC
>NW_008612218.1:1925-2392 GCF_000691845.1 Merops nubicus | reverse complement strand
CCCCCCCCGCCAGTCTCTGCTGATGTACCGGGGGCTGCTCGCCCCGACTGGTAAAAAGGCAGAGGGCAAATGAGGGGGACAGCAATGTCTGGGGAGAGCTGAGCCCAGGCCCAAGGCAGCCCCCAGCACCTGCTCCCAAACCCACCAGGAAGCACCAAAGGCTCCCAGCCTGGATGGGTTCCAGGTGGAACTGGGAGCAGCCCCTAGCCCAAACCCTCGGCTGCAATCAGCCCTGTGCTGCTAAGCCCCCTTCTCCTCCTCTCCATCTTTTCTTTCTTTTGCCTAGGGTTGGGGGTCTTCCTATGGCATCTCCAGCTCCAGTGGGAATAAACAGTCCCCAGCAAGAACGCTGTGGTGTGAGGTGATTGGTGACTGGGTCGGCAGTGTAGGGCATAAGGGCTGCAGAGGGTGGGATTTGTGACGTTGTAGGAGATGCAGCTGTGGCTTAGGGGGTTCCTCTGCATAGT
>NW_008612218.1:0-1597 GCF_000691845.1 Merops nubicus | reverse complement strand
GGAGCGGTGGCTAGAGGGGTGTCCTGCCCACGGCCACTGGTGGCAGGCTGTGCCCAGGAGTGGGGGGCTGCACCCCCTACCCTTGAAGAAGTAGACTCTCTCGTTGCCGTGCACGCTGTGCGCGGGGAGGGCGAAAGCCGCGTCGACGTTGTCCGGGATGCCTTCAAAGCCCTCGGAAATGTTGCGTGGGTACCCGGCGTCCAGGGCCCCATACTGGCTGCCCTGGGGGGTGCAAGAGAGAGGAGTGTTCAGGGGGCTGGGAGCAGCATCCCCCAGGCACAGACCTGCCGAGGGGAGCGAGCGGATGCTAGGAAGTGCCATAGTGAGGCTGAGGTGGCCCTGGGCCCTGGACAGCCGCAGGGATTTGGGGATATCTGGCAGCCACTGTGTGTGGGGACAGAATGGGCTGGGTGGCTGTGCTGGCTGCCCCACGAGCACCTCCAGCTCTGCAGCCAGGTTCTTGCTCACCTTGAAGAGGTAAGTCTTGCCCTGGCAGTTGATGCGTGTGAAGGCTGCGTCGATGGGACCCTCGATGCCCCAGACATCACTGATGAGTTTGGGGTAGCCAGGCCGCACGCTTGTCTTGTCCAGCTCATAGAAGTACTTCCCTGGGGAGACAGGGGAGGTGGGAGCTGCGGGAGGGGCCACAGCCCCCAGCACAGGGTGACAACATGGCAGCGTGACCCACGTGCCTGGGAAGGGTCCCCGAGGTACCTCGGAAAGCATAAAGGGAACCGTTCTTCAGGTCAGTGAAGGCATCAAAAGGTTTCCTGCTGCACAGCCACTCGGGCGCACTGTCCTCAGACCAATCTGGTGTGGTGACAGGCACCTCTGGCAGCGTTTCCTCGGGGCCCAATGTGGGCTCCAGCGTGGGCTCCAGCGTCACCAGTTCTGTGGGGGCTGCCTCGGTGCCCAGGTCGACGGTGAGGTTGTAGTCGACGTAGTCATCCTCTGGCAAGGCGAACACGTCTCCACGGGTCACTGCAGGAGGGAGCAGGTAGGTCACGGGAAGCCCTGGGTGTCTCCCATGGGGTCTGGGTGTGGGAGCCGCTTGCTCCAAGGCAATGTGGATTTGCACAGACCCCATGCTGAGGACAGCAGTGAGCCAGCTGCCAAAAAACCCTGCTACTACAGCGCCTCAAGCACCAAATCCCGGTGCTGACTTCACCCTGTGGACACGGGTGGGTGCAGAGCTGATTTAGCACAGACCCCTCCGAGTCCCCGCAGCGTCGGGCACCTGTGGCTGCCCCAGCACTCCCTGCCCCAGGTGGGAAGGTGGCCATGGGGCCGGTACCTTTGGCTTTGCAGACGGTGGAGTAGTCGCTGCAGCAGCTCTGGTAGTACACGCAGAGGCGGTGCTGACTTCACCCTGTGGACACGGGTGGGTGCAGAGCTGATTTAGCACAGACCCCTCCGAGTCCCCGCAGCGTCGGGCACCTGTGGCTGCCCCAGCACTCCCTGCCCCAGGTGGGAAGGTGGCCATGGGGCCGGTACCTTTGGCTTTGCAGACGGTGGAGTAGTCGCTGCAGCAGCTCTGGTAGTACACGCAGAGGGGGTCGCACTGGCACTTGCGCTGCGCGTCGAAGCCATCGTCACA
>NW_008612217.1:0-8911 GCF_000691845.1 Merops nubicus | reverse complement strand
AAGGATTCTATGATTCTATGATGGTGAAATCAACTGTTTACTTAATCTGTGCTTTAGATATCTGGGTATATAGAAAGTGGGAATGTGCGCTCTCAGTACTGATCTTACAGATAGTATCATATAACTGTATATATAAACTAATATCAAACTTCAGCATAAGTTTAGGTCAACAATAACCAGTATATTTTGTCCCTTGTAAAAACAAAGTTCCCTGGGCACATTCCTGTGATGTGTAGACTTTGTCTTCTGCTGTCTAGCTAAATTTATTTACAGACAGGTTTTACCTAATTATTTTCTTAGTCCTTTCATAAATCATGTCTTCACTCAGCTGTTGATTTTAGAAGGTGAATAAAATATTTCAGTTTTAGCCGATAGAGCCAGATCTCCATTTCAAGCTACTATTCCTTTCTGCATCTTTCTCCTGACAAACAGCTATCCTCCAGATGGTGTCTTGGTAGCACTTTATGGAGTAGTCTATTCTGGATGAGACCGAAGAGACCTCTGTAGGATAACTTGATAGGAATAGGAACACTAGAAGAAAGGATTCATGTAGTCAGGTGTTTCACTACTCTGAACACCCAGATGTACAGGTGATCAAGTCCTGCTTTGCATCTTCCGTGCAATTTAGATAGCACTTTAATCATTGTCATGGTTACAGGGGCTGGGACCAGTTTATCCTTATGTGGGTAGAACCAAAAACTGTGTATTCTATACCCTCTATGTCATTGCTGATGGTCTGTTAACAAAACCATGGGTAGCAGCTGCCCAGGACAGACCTCACACCCCAGGCTACAACAGATAAGGAAGGAGGTTCGGGGAGATGTTAACACCTTCCCACCCAGCAGGAGGAGTCCTCCCTGTTCATGGGCCCATCCATGCCTTGCCCCATGACTCATACAGAGCTCCCCCCAGGAGCTATTTCTGTTTAATGGACCATCAAGGACCCACTGCATGACTCACAGAATGATATCAACCCATTGTGAGATGCGCCACCCTGGATATAAACTGGGGTTCAGGACAGCACAGGGGGCCCTTACCCACTGGATTTCCAGAGGACAAGAGCTACCAGATCTTTTCTACAAGACCACTGTTTCATCTGGACTGCTACCACCACCCTAACTACAGAGTATCAGGTTGTATTCTGACTCTGTCTGTGGTTTTCCTTTGTATTATTGCTTTTATTTTATTTTTTCCCTATTAAATTGTATTTCTGACTTGGAGTCTCTCACTGGTTTGTTTTCAAACCATCACAATCATGCAGATTATTTTTGTCCTTGTGGCTGTGCCTGCATTAGAGAGCAGAGCAGCTCAACACAATGGTTTTACAGAGTATTGATTGTGCTTATGATGCAGTGCCCACACCACATGAGGTGGCAGGAGCAAAAAAAAGTGTTTCATTAGCACTCTGAAATTTATCACTGCTTGTGAAAGTAATTTGCACATGTAAAGGTGATCATATACTCTATCATGGTTATTCAGGTCAAAGCCTGAACTGTCCCACAGGAGCAAGAGCAGGCTTTTAATTTGAGAGGAAGTCCTTATTGTGCTTTGAGGAGAGAGATAAATGTTTTAATGTGATTCAGGTTTGAGTAAGGTGTGAAGGTTGAGGTTTTAGTACTGCTAATGGCCAAGGGCTGTCAGTTATCTTACAGTGCACACTACCATTAAACAAGTATGCAAAGAAGCTCCCTAAGCTATTGATACTAGTTCCCTACTCCAAGCATATTCCAGGTCACTGACAGCAGAAATGGTCAGCATGCATTCTTGCCACAGCTAAAATTCACCTAACTATACAATACTGCATACAGCTTAGCTATTAATACTTGTTTTTTATCAGAGAGGCATTTCTTCTAATCATAATGCTCCCAAAAAATACAAAGTTCTGGGCTCAGTCTTTTACCCAGGTCATTGCTCTACAAAAGTAAACATTTTCCCATTGCCAGCTGATGAAATTTCAGAGATTTCTTCAGAAATTTCAACACAACTGCATTTGAATTGAGTAAGCTTTTTTCCCCCCCTAGACTTGAATTGCCCAACTAAAAACACCATAAAATATTTGCTCTCAGATTCCACATAAGGCATTTGGAGAGTTCTTCTGGAGACTTGGAGCTCTTTGGAAGCCAAGCATTCCACAATGGTAAGCCAAAGGTTTAGATTTCTGTTAAAAAATGAGGATACGGGTAGCTACTTGCTTTAAAACTGCAAAAGAAAGATATTTAAGAGAATCACCTGGAAACGTATTGTAAAAAGTGGATTTAGTCCCTTAAAAAACTGCAAGATGTAATGAAAGTAAGATGCTTTTGTGAAGGTTACTGTGGATTTTGTTCTTTGTTGTGTAATTCTTTGAAAGATAGTATACACATATCTCTTGGTCTTCCACTTGCTGTTATCCTTTTCTCAGAAATGTTTGTGAAAATATTAAGAACTTTGTAAACATTTAGGACCCAGTTTATGACAGTTTAAAATAAGGTCCCTTTACAATGAAAGTGTAATACACAGTGAATTTTGTCTGCGTTTCTCTTTTCATCTACCAAGTTGTGTCCTGTTTCAGCCTTCAAGCCTCCAAATGTGTTTGCAGAATCTGAATCAACAGCTAGGTAGTGCTAAATAGATAGACAAGGCACTGTGGCCTAGTTTTCCTCTAATTTATGCTTACATAATCCCCAAAGCTACAGACATCAACTACTACCTTGAATGGGAACCTCGGAGGGTTTTACAGGAGAGGTAGTCATTTCTGTGATATGTGTAGATTCATAAACAGATAAACTATTATTAGAGGATATAATTCTCTTCCTAAGCTTTCCTGAGGGCTTGTCTATACTCAGACTAGACTTAGTTGAACGAAATGATCCGGTGTCTCACGCTACAGTAATTCACCCACTTTCAAAGGCCATTAAATCCAGTTTGGAAGATTCTGTTCTGGAAGATGGCTGGTGGAATCCCCTTTTTCAAGAAAGCAAACAAGAAAAAAAAAAAAAATCCTTGAAATGCCTTTCTCACAGACTCTCACAGACTGCCCAGAACAAGACAGCTCTGATGTGAGCCCTTGGCATCAGTATAACAATACTAATCTCTGCCATTTCTGGTAAAGGATACTGTTTCTGCTAGTGCTTGTTCGATACCCTCTGTGCTCAGCCTGCTTGCACATGGGTCCTTTACTTCTACCTGTTACTTAGCTGACGTATTCTTTGGTTCCAGCACAAGGCCAGTTCAGGCAGCATTTGGACACCACAGACTTCCCCTTCTGTTTCTGTTTAGATTCGGTGGAAAGTCCAGAACATTGACCTTTAGAAAGAGGAGCGTGCCCAAATTCATCTGACTGTCATTTCTATGAATAGGAAGATGAGGACAAATATTGGAGCAAACAAAGGATAAAACATTCACAGAAGACAGTCCAGCAGAGTGAAAGAAGGATTTTAGTCTTTTCTATGAGAGTGACAGCAGTAAGACCTCTTATAGAACTAAACCGTGCTGCTGCAGACACCTGAACAAGTTTGGAGGAAAGTCACCACCAGACTCTAGATGAATGATTATTATACAGCAAGCGGTATCCCAAGCATGTTGAGATCCTCTGTGAAAAGCTGGTTCCCTGAGCTCCCAAAGCTCCAGATAGCTGCATAGCACAGATAACCCCACAGATACATGCCAACTGCACATGGAAGCTCAGCAGAGACAAGCTGCAATGTTGCATTCTACAACTTCACAGAACAGGAGTTGCTTAGACAATTTTCCTTTAGCCAGGCATCACAGAGCAGCACAGTTTGAGTTTCAGTCTTGCTTCTTAACTTCTCTCATTCTGGCTACAGTGCTCAGCTTGGCAACTGACTCTATACTACCCCAATGCCGCAAGAACTCCAAATCACAAAACTACTATGAAAATTAAGCATTATAACCTTCCCAGACCATATCATAGAACCTCCTTCTCCCTTTCACTACACCAGGAATGTCCCTCAGCCCTGTAAGAAAGCAGCACACCAATGATGAAAATAGCAAGCTTTTCCACAGCAGACAGAGGAGATTCCCTTGGCTCACCATCCTCTCACTGCTATTTTAAACCCCAGTTTCAAGCAGCAACAGCCTCTGGAGTTCAGAACAGTAATTTTGAAAGATCTGGGCATATTACAATCCTTTCATGTTAATCTGCAAGTGCTATGAAGAAAATTTGAATAATCTCCTCCACTCCTTCTCAGTCTCTGGCCGTTGCTAAACTTCAGCCTTTGGTTATTCAGTTTGAGTCATCCATTGCTTTCTCACACTTCTCCAGTCCCTCTATCCCTGTGTAAGCACCAGCACAAAGTTTTGCAGGCTTTTTCAAAAAGTCCTGGTTGTTCAACAGGTCCCAGCATACACTTTTGAAGAGCTCTTACAGACGTTTAGCTGTTGCCACCACTAGGCAGAAGGAAGGGTGTACTGTGACACAGCCAGACCTGTGTGTGCACAGATTGACAAGATGTCTCACGTGCTGCTAAGCAGAATGTACAGAACTGGAATTTTGCCCTGAGACACTAATTTGTGTCTCTCTTCTCTACTCAGTCACCTATTTAAAAAACTTAGTGGAATATAATTAGGTCTGAGATCTCCACTCCACTGCCAAATTTTGAGAAATTGTTGTACACAAAAGTGGAACAACAGCATGCTATACAGATAGTGATTTGCTGGAGAAATAGCTATATCTGACCCAAAGTCAATAAATAAAGCACTAATAAGGGTCTGACAGGACTTTCAATATATGTATAGTATGTATAATACTATTGAAGCTTTTTCTGATTTCTAGAGTTTGGACTTTGTCAGGTAGCAATACTACTGACACATTAATGTAATATCATTTTGTCTCTTCCCACCTCAAGGAAAAGGCAAATCAATGCAATCAAATATCTGGAGTGCCCTTTTCCAACATTTTCATGTATGCATAAGGTTATTTCTAATTTTTGCTTCAGGTTCAGTGACAGCTTTCAATACCAAAGATAATCAAAGTGGAATTAAATTCATGCCATGGGTTCTGTGTCTCTTTTACAGAAGAGCTTTCTGGCTTTCCTTGCTGCAATGAGCATCATGGTGACGATGGGTGATGCATACTGCTTTACTAAGCTTAACAAGCCAGGGGAAGCCAACAAAGGTAAGACCAGGGAAAATTCTCTCACCAGATTGTTTTGTGGTAGCTTGGCTCTTTGTGGATCTGCCAGGAGTAGCTCAAAATACAAGGGAGGGGGAAGATGTCAGAAATACATGAATAGGAGGTTCCAGCACCAAGCTGCGAAAAGTAGGGGAAAAAAAATTCTTCCCCTGGACTAGGTATGGTTGCAGCAATATTGTTGCTGGTGGTAGGTTGCTATTGCTGTTCTGGCACATGGAGCTGATGCAGGAGTTGAGAGCAGTTCCCAGTAGAGTATGGTGCCAGGGGCCAGACGTGGCTGGTTGCTTTTTCATCCCAGATCTGTCACACTGAAACTGTCTCTAACAAGTAAAGAAGAAACAAATTCAGGCTCTCAAAACAGTCTGGGTAATAACCTGGAGAACAAAATTATTTCTACTTTACTATTGCCAAGAAAAATCTTTTCAGAAAACTTGCAATAAATTGGAAAATTTTTAGCCTTTATTTGAAAGTTTAAAGAACGTTTTGTTTTGCCACTATCTTATGCAGGCTGTATGCTGGATGGAAAACTATACCCCTTTGGAGAGATTGCAAGGACAGATAATTGTTTCAGATGCAGCTGCAACAAACATTCAATGGGATGCTGCTCACTGTAAGTTTGAACTTGTTGGTATCATCATTGCCTATAGGCAGACCATAGCTTTCCATTTGCTGGGGATAAATGAGTTTCTAAGGGCACATCAGAGCCTTTCCTCACCAATGTCACAGGGCTAGGGCAAGCCACATATCGTACGTGACCATTTGGATCCTTGGCTGTATTTACCTTGGTTCATTTCCTGCTGATGGGGAGTGGACACAGGCCCTTCCAGACACAGCCAGCTGGTGTCTGCCTTTAATTTTGAGAAACTTGTGAACACCCTCTTACACTGCAGTTAAGCCTTTCTTTAGCAGGGAGAGTAGAGATAGGAAGGAATTAATTCCACAAGGGACTTAAGTGAAGCTCCTCTAAAGGGTTTTTGATGATCTGAATCACTTTCTGAGGGTGCTTTTCTCCAGGGAATATGCTGACCTTAAGGTGACAAGACTCTGCTCTAAAGTACCTATTTCCAACATCCTCCTTTCCTCTTACATTACCATCTCAAGGGTCAAAAAGGCTTGATTATGATCATTGTCAATATAAATATATGTATTTTCAATATTATAACTCAATATCAGAATTATATTAATTCAATTATATATTATGAGTATTATACTTCAAGTAATAATTCACTTAATATGAAGTAAGATATGAATATAAGTATTATGATCATTGCCTTTGCTCGGGTGACAATCTCTCTCGAAACATCTACCACTGGCAATAATGAAAAAAGTAATGGAAAAAAGATACCAGGATCACGTTTATGTCACCCTGTAGAGTGCTGTGCTACAAATCCCTGTGCTAGTGCTGAGTATACTGGTACATTTACACAGTGCAGTGCAGCAAGGCATCATTTGAGGCCCTGGAAGTTGTAGCTGCATGGCATTCAAGCCAGCCAGGCTGGTCTTAGCCATAATTTGAGGGACATCTTACTCAGCATTAGTTTGGGACATAATCACTGAACCACTGAAGTACTGAATCTTATATTGTTTTCGATCTAACATTTGTTTTCTCTTTGCCAATGACAGCTTTCATACTCCTGTTAGTTATGACAAGGAGAACTGTAAAGTTGTTTTCAACAAGGAAAAATGTGACTATGATGTGGTGCAGAAGAGTGACCCCTCAAAGGAGTGTTTTGTTTATTCCCGTGTGGGGTAATAACCTACCTGCTCTGAACCTCTCTGCACTGTGGAATTCCTCCCCTTCTTAGAGATGCTTTGCAATCACAGAGATCAAAGATGTGGGAGATCTTATAAGAGAGAATACTTCAGCAGCTCACTTTTAATCTCTTCGTTGTTCTAATTCAGTATACAAGATTCAAGATTCTTGGTCTCATTTCTCTCATTACTTGCACTGTATCACTGAGGTTTTCTGAATACAATAAATCCAGGTGAAACATCCATAAATGCTTCATAATGATGATTCTTTTTATGTAATAACATCGGGTAACATCACCTTCTTTGAGAAAGGGCTGCATTTGCCAACATGCCCTGCACTAATACCCTGGCACAAGCTGTTCTCACACTTTGCATTTTCTGTTCTTGCCAAGGGTTACAGCAGACCTCTTACCTCACCAGGTGTCTACATATGTATAGATATATGTATAATAAATATATAGGGTATAAGTCCATTGTAATTTGGAAGGGATGCACTCTTTGGGAAATGCTATACAATGGCTTTCACTCAGGGCACACTTGAACTGCTACAGAAATCTGGGCAAAACCCATGCTACTAGCACCTGTGAACTCTGAAAATAAAGGTGAGGATGGAAGATCATATTTTTTTTTTCTCCTCCACTTTTTTCCCCACTTCTTTTCAACAAAGTCATCACCGAATAGCAGTGGCTGTTCCTCCCCATTGCCCACTCTGACCTGCAACTGGGTCTCCTCCTCCAGACCCCAGTCCTGAAAGTCTGCACACACTGTGCTGCACTAGTGGCTCTTACCCACAGTGCAAAAGAGACCTAGATCAGCCCCTGGAGACATGCTTCCTCATGGCAGTAAAGCCTGAGGTACCTATGAAAGGCAGATGCCTTCTGTCTCTTTAGTGTAAAAATTCCCCACATTCCCTAGGGAGAGAAGTCCAGCCAGTGTTTGGCTTCAGAACAATCTTCCACTTGGCAATTGGCAATAACCAAAATCTGCCCACATACCAGGCAACAATACTCTAATAAACACTGCCTCTACATGTCTTCTTTGCTCCAGAATTAAACATTTAAAAACCACAATGATCTGCAGTTAGCTGCTGGACAGACTGAAAAGAAATGCACCTCCCAGGACAAGAGGACTGTTTAATGATGCTCCAGAATCACTACAAGTCTGTTGTCTTGTAAAAGTATGAGGTTACACACAGTTGAGCATTCTTAGGGTAGGGATCCCCACTTGGCCCCCCCCAAAAAAAAAGTTTTCAGCCTGTATCTATTCTGCAGGGGTACTTGCTTCTGAGGCCAACACATCTCAGGCTCTGTGAGCCATCGGTAAAATCAGAAAGATTTGAACATGGTATGTTTTCTCTGGCTTTGTTTTTTGGTAACTTGCCTATGAGTGTTGTTTTTCTTATGGCTTCACTTAAGTTACCTACTTTTGGGGAAAAAAATTCAAGTATTTTGCAAGCACTGGTATTGCATAATTTGCCTTTTAAAGTTCTCTGCATCATGGGCTGGATATCAGTCAATAACTCTGTATTTCTGTATAATTGGTTCCTGCAAGGCTGAAAAAATATGGGGGCCAGAATTAGAATGAATTTAACTTTTTTTCAGTATAAACACTTGCACACGCCTTTTAAAAATCTGACTTTTTTTCACTGATTTAATCATGTCATTCATCTAAACAGCAGCATGGGGAAATTAATGTTCTCCCATTGCTTAAGGTCCTAAGGTAAGTTTTCTCCAGTTTTTGTATCCTACAGGAGAGGAACTGTTTTAAAACAAGTCCTGAATGACTTTTCCCCTTTTCTACCAGCTCACGTCAAAACTACACAGAACACAGCCTCAACTGGTACCTGAAGGAATGTTCTCACTTACAAAACAAACGGCTGTAGCTTCTCAGGGGAACTAAGAAATATTTTGAGCATGGAGCTCCAAAGACTTCCTACCTGAATAGCTTACAGAACTGTTTCTTGAGGAAAAATAGGTTTTCATAGACACATTTTTGTTAAATCCTAGTTTTAAAAATGATCATTTT
>NW_008612216.1:0-987 GCF_000691845.1 Merops nubicus | reverse complement strand
AAAAAAAAAAAGCACAGCCTCCACTTATCTGCCATGCCAGGAATTTTCTGAGTGCCTGGGAGAAACAGGCAGTGTCCTGGTGGGGTATGTTGTGGTTTCCCAGGGTGTAGGTGTCCTCCACCAGAGCTGCACTGCTGCCATGGGATCCCTTCAGTCACTCGTGCCTGGAGGAGCCAGCTTGTGTGAGCAGTGGGGACACGAGCTGGAGTTCTCCCTCCTGAAACAGCAACTGTGGCTGCCAGACTGTCCTACTGCCCTGCTCTCCCCTCCCCTGGGGGCTTGGGCAGCCCGTGATCCCATTCCTACAGCTTCCAGGTGCAGGCCTAGCTGTGTCCCTGTCCTTTCCCACCGTGGGTGCTGAGCCTCCCCAGCAGGGGGTTGCACGTTGCAAGGATCTCCAGCTCTTGCTGGGACCTCCAGCTCTTGCCACTTACTCGTCCAGTCGCTGATGTTCCCCGCGGAGGCTGCGTAGGGCCCTGCCACGGCCATCACCTCCAGCAGGTACCTGTGTCCTGGAGCCAGCCCAGAGAAGGTGAACTTGCTGGTGCCTTTCCCCACAGACACGTTGGCTGCCACGATACCTGACCCTGAGTGGTACAGGAGGAGCCTGTAGCTGTCGTGCCCGTGGGGTTCAGCTCGCCAGGACGCGCTCAGCCTGTTGGGGTACCCCTGGTTCGTCATGTGCACGTTGTGGGGTGCCAGGGGGTCTGGAAAGAGAAGGATGGGAGACGTGTCAGTGAAGGGTTCAAAGACGTTGCCTGGGTATCTTGACAATGTCCTCGGAAGGGATACACCATACAGGACAGGGCATCTAGTCTCATCTGGATCATAGAGTCATTTTGTTTGGAAAAGACCTTTAAGATCACCAACCCAATCATGGCTTCATCCACCAGCCTGGAGGCAGCTAAAAGCAGCTGCTACAAGTTCCAAGCGTGCTGAGCACAAACATCCCTGTCCCAGTTGGAGGGAGACACCCAGAGATGGCTG
>NW_008612215.1:0-4298 GCF_000691845.1 Merops nubicus | reverse complement strand
CTCCTCCAGATGGCGAAGCCCATTAGAGCCGCTCTTGCGCGCACGGAGCCATAAAGTTTATGGGCCTCATCATTTCACTGTAATGGAAATAGTTAAATCTGTCGCTGTTTAAGCAAACTCTGCCCTCGCGGGAGCGCTTGGCACAGACAGCGGGGGGTTCTGGTGGCGGGCAGCGGGCATCTGGGGCACCCAGCCCTGTCACTGCTAGCCGGCACCCAGGACATCCCTGTTGTGCCAGGATGGGCACTGGCATGTGACACCAGTGTGGGGCCTCTCCCTGCATGGCCAGCCCTGGTGCCTCGGTTTCCTCTAGGTGCAGGGAAGGTGAGAGCTACATTTGGAGAAACCAGGCGGTATTTGGGACTATGCAAATTCCCTGCCAGCAGGAGCTGAGACGCAATGTGCAGGCAGCAGGCAGGAGTGCAGGGATCTGTGGGCAGGTGCTTTGGCCCAGCAGCCCCTGGGCAGGACCCAGCCTGGAGCCTGCTGGACCCCACTGTGTGGCACAGGAGGGGACATGGTGCCTCAAGAGCCAACTATGATCCCTCACCAGGCGCTCTCAGGAGCTGGGCAGGGGAATGGGATCTCAGCAGAGGCCAAGTTGCCTTCAGCTCCTGAAGCAGGGGCAGGGAGCAGGGTGAGAGTGGCACCCTGCTCTGCCTCACAGCACTCCTTAGCCCTGGCCTGGGGGCAGGAGGCTGGACCCCTGGCCAGGAAGCTGCCAGTGTGTGTGGAGGGCCAGTTTCTCCCCATGGAGTTTCTCACATGGTGTGGGTCAGGGCTCTGTCCCCAAAGGAGTAAAACAGGCTGGCAGTTCCTGCCCCACATGCAGGGTCTCAGATCAGCACCTCATACAACCTCCCTCCAATCCCAGATCGCAGCTGGGATGAGGTGAGAGCCTGGGGCTGCCCCCACTGCTGGAGCAGCTCTCCCCACCCATACTTAGCCATGGTGGTGGTGGAAGCACCAGCGTGCAAAGCATGATTAATTACAGAGTAAGTCATTAATATTCACAGCTAATTAAAGATCCTTATCATGAATAATGAAGCTTACTTTCCAAATTATGGGACAAAGATGGAGGAGGGGTGAAAAAGCCCTGTGGGGAGAGGGGGCTGCAACAGAGCAGAGCTCTGGGAGAGGGGCAGAAGGGGGAGTGGTGGTGCCCTCCTTGAGGAGGGTCTCGGAGTGTGCTGCTCGGAGATGCAGTGACGGGCAGAAGTGGGAGCAGTGGGCATTGGGGCAGGCAGAGGATCCAGCCATGCTGGAGCAAGGGCCAGGCAGCCCTGGAGGCTCCAGGTATCCCAGCCCGTGGAGCTCTAACCTGTCATCCCAGTGTGTGGGAGACCCCTTCGTGCCGGCCCACTCTTGCACATCTCCCCATGGAGGGGGGACTGTCCTAACCCGGTGGCACACAGCCCCCGGATCAGCTAATCTCAGCAGCTGCCAAGCGCAGGGGCGGCGGTGGGGCTGCCTGGTCCCCAGGGAGCAGGCAGCAGGGGAGGGCACCGGCACTTTGCCTGAGCTCCTGTTATACAAATGAAAGGTTTTTAGTGGGAAAGACTCCGGGAAAGTAATACATCTCCCATATTGATCGCAGGCCAGGGACCAAGACACGGCTTAAACAGTAATTGATTTCTAGCCGCCGAGATGTGTTGGGGAGCATTGATTTAACAGCACTGCAGACACACTGCTACTAATCTGATTAAAGTATTTAGCAGAAATGTTATTCTTTTAAAAAAAAACAGAGAGAGGTCATGGTGCTGCCTGGGGCCAGGGGGCCAAGGCAGGCCTATGGAGCACGGTCAGCTGAGCAACCAGCTGGAGAGGGCCTGGGGACAGCTCTGTACTCGCACCCAAGAGAGGGTGCCGCTGCCTCGGGACACATCTCCAGCCAGCTGTGCCCACAGTCATTCCCGAGGGAGGTGCCAAGGATGTGCACGAGCCCAGCGCGAGGCGGGCACAGTGGGGACAAGGATGTGCTGAGAACGTGGGCAACACGTGGGTGAGTGCCCAGGCGGCCACCCTGTTGTGGCAGCTGCTGTGGGGACAGCAGATGCAGGGGGAGGTGGAGGCAGCCCACGGAGGTGGCCCTGGTCAGAGGCACGCTGGGCCGGCGGAGCGGGCATGTGGCACACGCCAGCGCCACAGTAGCCGGGGAGGCGCAGGAGCTGAGCACTGGCGATGCCCACCGCCCTCAGCCCCCCAGGGCAAGGAGGGGATGCTGAACTCAGGGACCACGAACACCGTTGGCTCCTCGGTCGTTGCAGGGAGCTCTAGCACAGAGTCTCTCCCGTCCCCTCCTGCCCCACTGCTGAGAGTGGGGATGGATGCTGCACGGGTGGGGATGGGACTGCCCGACGCCATTCCCAGCCCCTGTGGTGAGGCACCAGCTGAGCAGGTGGAGGAGTTCCTGCCTCTCCCCATCGCACACATCAGCCCAGTTAATTAACAGGCTATATCAAACAAATAAATTATTCCTGCTTCCTATTGATTCCAATTTAGTGGCCTCTGGAGAGTCCGGGCTCGTTTATCCCACCTGTCACCCCCGCTTAGCAGCTGCACTAACATCTGCCCTGCTCCCTTCACCTCTCCTGCTCCTCCACCTGCAGGGTAGAGCTGGGCACAGCCGTGGGGCACACGCTGCCCCCTGCTGCCTCCCGTCATCCCCCGGGATGCACCTACAGTCCGGTCTGCCGCTTCTCCTGGGATGGGTGACTGCCCTGATGCTGCAGCACAGAGAGGGAGCCTGGCTGTCCTACCCCTGTGGCACCCCCTGCCTCTCTGGGGATAAGCTTCATGCAGGGATGCCCTGGCCACTGCCAGCCCTTTCCCCTCCCCAGTGCCACCAGAAAGTATAGGGGTGCTATTTCTCTCTGCCCAAGGCCAGCCTCAGCAGGGCCTCCAGCCTGGGCCCTGCCCAGCAGGATGGCAGCTGGATTTCCCAGCTGTCTTGTCCTGGAGAGAGGTCACCGCTGCCCATGCACCAGCCCTTGATGTCTGCCTCATATGTGGGAGGCTGATCAAAGCCCAAGCTCCTCCCTGCTCCTACCCCTATGGATGCTGGATCAATAAATCAATCACGGCTCAGCTGCTGACTGTACAACCTTTTGCTTCTGAGCGGGCTTGGCTGGGAGATCCTAGAGAGGCACAGGGTCCTGGCATCCACCCCTGCCTGCTTCAGGGCCCCAGCCCATGACTGATGCCACACTGGGCTAGTGACACATCACCCACGTCAGCCTGGGCTCTCAGGCATGACGGTGGCAGCTGACAGCCCTTGGCAGCCAGGACTGCCTCCTGCTAGCATCTGGGCAGCACCCAGTGATGGGTTCTGGCCTTCCCCTGGCCAGGGCACCTTTGCCCAGCCTGCACAGGACTGGGCTTTGTCTGGCAGGAGCCCCTGGGCTCACATGCAGCGGTGCCAGTGGCAGCGTGTGTGCCCTCCTCTGGGCACAGGGATGTTGGCTGGCTCAGCAGAGGGGAGCTCTGGGCAGCAAGAGAGGCTCAGAGAGAGGAGCACCTCTCTGCTGGCACAGAGCCAGAGGTGAGATGGATGCAGACAGAGCAGCCCCAGCCTCACTGCAGCTCCAGTAAGCAACCAGCCATGCCGCAGCAGGGCAGCTAGAGGCTGGGCCAAGCACAGCCTGCCTGCCTGCTTGCCTGCCCGCCTGCCTGCTACTCCGGGCACCGGTGCTTTCCAGAACCAGCTGAGCTGGATTTCCTGAGGTTGGAGGGATTAAAATGATCCTGGCCATATGTCAGCAGCAGCCTGCTTGCCCATGGTCTAAGCCTTCCTGGAGTGTTTGGTGCTCAGCAGGGGTTAGCCAGCATCTGGCTCGTGAAGGGACAGGCAGAGCATTGGGGTCACTATTCTGGACCCAGCCAAGTCCGTGGTGCTGTCCGTCCCTTCCCAAGTCCATGGATGTCCCGCACGCTGCTCTTCCCTTGCAGAAAGCTGAGCAAGGACAACCCTGCCACCGTGCCAAGGGGTGGGTGATGAAGAGCAATGGATGATCCTGCTGAGCCCTGCGCCAAGGGGGCCGGGGGGGCTGGCAAGTGACTCACTCACCCGGCGTGATTCATCCCAGGCAGCTGGCAGGAGCAACCAGAGAGCCAGGCCGGCTCCGGGAGAGCAGGGTATCTCACCCAGAGCCAGCCCACCACCCTGGCCTCCAGCCCTTAGCCGAACTCGCGTGCCTGCTCCCATGAGGGTGCTCCTCACAGAGGCAGCCTGCTGTACCCCTGCCTGGGATCCAGCGGCCGCCCCTGCACTGACCCCCCAGCTGCCCCGCAGAGGCCAC
>NW_008612214.1:0-769 GCF_000691845.1 Merops nubicus | reverse complement strand
TTACTGAGACAGGCAGGATGTGAGAGGGGGAATAGGGTCAATAGGGGGGTCCTGAGAGGTCCCTGATCACCTAGGACCTCAGGATCCCTGGGATCTGGTGAGGGATCCACCCTGGGATCTGCTGTGGAGGGGGAATTAGTGATCTGACTAAGAGGAGAGAGGGGGAATAGGGTCAAAGGAGGAGCCCTGAGAGGTCTCTGATTGCCCAGGACCTCGGGATCCCTGGGATCTGGTGAGGGATCCACCCAGGGAGCTGCTGTGGAGGGGGATTAGTGATCTGACTAAGAGGAGAAAAGGGCAACAGGATCAATGGGGGGGCTCAGGGCAGTCCCTGATCTCCCAGGACCTCGGGATCCCTGGGATCTGGTGAGGGATCTGCCCCGGGATCTGCTGTGGAGGGGGAATTAGTGATCTGACTAAGAGGAGAGAGGGGGAATAGGGTCAAAGGAGGAGCCCTGAGAGGTCTCTGATTGCCCAGGACCTCGGGATCCCTGGGATCTGGTGAGGGATCTGCCCCGGGATCTGCTGTGGAGGGGGAATTAGTGATCTGACTAAGAGGAGAGAGGGGGAATAGGGTCAAAGGAGGAGCCCTGAGAGGTCTCTGATTGCCCAGGACCTCGGGATCCCTGGGATCTGGTGAGGGATCTGCCCCGGGATCTGCTGTGGAGGGGGAATTAGTGATCTGACTAAGAGGAGAGAGGGGGAATAGGGTCAAAGGAGGAGCCCTGAGAGGTCTCTGATTGCCCAGGACCTCGGGATCCCTGGGATC
>NW_008612213.1:0-4541 GCF_000691845.1 Merops nubicus | reverse complement strand
CTGGCCTCAGCCTGTTGAGCAAGCAGGAGGGGGCTGTTCCAGCAGCTTCTTGAGCCCCACACAGAGCTGCTCAGCATCCCCACAGCCTTTGGCTGCCAGCCGTGCTCTGCAGTGCCAGGGAGTGCAGCACCTCAGGGTGCTGTGCCACCCAGAGGTGATGGAAGGGCTCCTTTCCACCCTGTGTCCTTTGCAGGTGCAGCAGCACCTGGCAGTGGGGCAGCAGCAGGGTCTGGGGCAGTTTGGCATCAGTCAGGACTCCAGGAGGGATGAGAAGAGTCAGTGGAGGCAGAGAGTCCTTCAGAGGCTGGTTCAGAGCCCCTCTGTCAGCTACAGGAGGGAACTTTGGAGAAAAGTCACTTGATCCAAGTATCTAAGGAGAATCCCTGCAGACACACAGCGAGGTCTCTCTGGAAATGACAGACCTTTCCCACAGCCCTTGGCCAGGGGAACATCTCGTGGTCTCCAGTGCAGAGAAGTCAGCAAGAGCTGGAGTATGGGCTGTGCCATGTATTGCAGAGCAATCCCAGGGCAGGCCTGAGTGCCCTGCCAAACTACAGACTCCTCTGCTCCCAGGACAGGAGCTGCCAGCCCTGGGAAGGTGCCTGGGGCACTGCCCTCCCGTGAGCAACCAGCTCAGCTGGGCACATCCTCCTGGCTGGAGGTGTTTGGCTGTTAGCTGAGATGCCTCCAGCACTTACCGAGGCAGCCTGGAGCCCCAGCAGGATGGGAGGCTGCTAAAATACAGGCGTAGGGATTTTAAAGCAGCTCCCATCCTCTCACCATGCATTAAGTAGTCGGCTGACTGTGATTTACAGACACACCAGCTCCTCGCCGGCTTGGAAGCAACAGGAACTTCAGCACCTCTTCTCTGAACCAGCCAGGAGAGGGAGACAATGACCACAGTGTCCCAGGCACACACGGGTTGGCCATTTGCAGACCTTGACCCTTGGAGGCAGAGAGTCTCATTTCACATTAGCACTTCCCAGCAGTGGAATTTTCCACTAAGCAGCTAGTTTGGAAGCCCCTGTTCTTTGCTGTTTTCTCTCATTCCTCCTCTTCCTCTGCTCAGCATAGATCCATGCAAAGAGGATCGTTTGTTCATCTTTTCCTGCTGCTTTCTCTCTGCTTGCAGCAGGAGATGCACTCAGAGGGCAGCTCTTGTAGGGAGGGTGGCTGTAACCAGTACCCCAGGGCAAGAAAAACTCAGGGACGTCACGAGGGGGTTTTTATTTAAGGCAATGCCCTGTGCAAACAGGAGATGCACTCAGAGGGCAGCTCTTATAGGGAGGGTGGCTGTGGCCAGTACCCCAGGGTAAGAAAAACTCAGGGACATCACGAGGGGTTTTTATTTAAGGCAATACCCTGTGCAAGAAACTCCAAAGTGATGGAGACCAAGGTGAACTCAACCAGCTCAGCAAAACTAGCAGTGGAGATATCTCTGCAGAGGTTATGATGGGAGGTTGCTCTTTAGGGGCCAGATCCTGCTTTGCCCTGGGAAGGTCCATCAGGGAATGGCATCAGGTTGAAAAGAGCCATCTGAGCCTCCTTGATTCCACTGGTGTTTCTTCTGATTGAGCTCTAGCAGGAGTAAAGACAATTTCAGGTCTCCCACATCAAGTTCATGTCCTTACTGTTTTGTTTGAGGTTTTGTTCTTTCTGTCTGTGTTTCGTTTTGTTGCCATTCTCAGCTCCTGAAACCAAAGAAATCATTAGGGCAGGAGGAGCTCAAGCACTGAGATAACAGAGGTCCTTTTCCTGCTTGATGCCCACGAGGGCATCTCATCCCACAGCAGCAGCCACTGCCTCTTCCCTCTGAACAACCCTTCACCCCTAAAAGAGGGAAACAGGAGCACTTCTGGGAGCCTCTTTTTTTGGTCAGGTCTCTGCTTTGGACCAGCTGAGGTGGGCTCAGCTTGTGTGGCCATGCCAAAGGCAACCTGACGTGGTGGGGAAGGGCTGTGGCTTTCTGCCAGGGTGAGTTACACCCTATGGGCTCAGAGCCACCCAGCTCCTGGCACAGGTCAGGAATGCATGAAGTCACTGAGCTTTCTGAAGAGGCATGGAAGAGCAGGTGATCTTCTCAGCTCCCCACCTTTATTTTGCTAGCAAAGAGAAGAATCCCATAAACCTGCTGATTTTTGGCTATTTCAGCCACACTGGAAGCAAGAGAAATAAAGGGGTGTCAGTCTTTCCCCCCAAGGAACAAGCAATAGGACAAGAGGAAATGGCCTCAAGTTGTACCAAGAGAGGTTTAGGTTAGACACGAGGAAAAATTTCTTCCCTGAGAGGGTTGTCAAGCCCTTGAACAGGCTGCTCAGGGCAGTGGTGGAGTCCCCATCCCTGGAGGGGTTTCCAAGCCATGAAGATGTGGTGCTGAGGGACATGGGTTAGTGAAGACCTGGCAGTGCTGGATTAATAGTTGAACTTGATGATCTTGAAGGTCTCTAGCAACCAAAATGATTCTGTAATTCTAAAATCACCTGGATTTCTCTCTCCACTCTTTCAGCTGACACAAAGGGGTTTGCTCCAGGGAAGTGGAGCAGCTCTGTTGAGTGCAGCTGCCAGACCCCAGCCCTCCCTGACCTGCATGACCCCCTGGGCTGGGCACTGGGGAGAAATTCCCAGTAATGGGCCCCTTCCCTAGCAGGCACTGGTGGCTGCTGCTTCTCTCTCTGGGCCTCCCTGGCCCCCTCTGCAGAAGCTTTAATCATTGCAAAGCATTTGGAGGGCATATGAATGAATTCACCTGCGTGCACTGGTAGGAAATGAGCTTTTCTTCAGTCCAGGTGGAATCCAGAGCCAGGCAGAGAAGTGCTTCTTACCCCACTGAATAGCATTTTGAATAATAAAGTATTCAGAGGTCTAATTCCCTTTGTATGTGTGTGGAGGAGACAAATACGAGGGATAAACTTTACTCACAAACTGAGTTTCAGAACGAACGTTAAGATGATTTAAGTGTAGCACTCAAGTGTTTTATATGGTGTGAAATCAGATAAGCAATCAGGGGCTCTGCTGAGCACAGCATAAGGACCTGTCAGAGCAGAACAGGCTGAACTGGAACAGAATGGGGAGCTGTGATTTGTTCTGAAAGATCAAAGCCATCCGAGGCTTTTACCTAATGAACTTGTTCCTGCAATCACAGCCTTGAAATCCCTCCTTGGTGCTGACCTCCTCAGCACGCCCGGGTGGCAGTTTTGCTGTGGAAAGGATCCCTGGGCTGGGCAAAGCCCATTTCACAGGCTGGAATTAGCTCAGCTGCTTTGGGAGGCCAGTGGTGCAGAGGGCAGGAGTGTTTCCTCACTGCTCTCAGCAGCAGGGTGACCCATCAGCCAGCTGATTTACCCAGGTCAGAGCTGGGCTGGCCTGAGGAGGGTGAAGGGGCAGGGGTGAGATGGTTTAAGGGTGCTGGGAAGTCAGGGAAGGGAGCAGCACTTCAGCTGCTGCAGCCTGTGCCATGCACCCACTGCCTCCCAGCTGCCAGCGCCTGATTCTGCCACCGCCTGCTGGAGGGACAGGATCCAGCCTGGCACCAGCACTCCTGCTCCAGCTCCTCTCTTTTTCTCCACCTGGTGGACTCTCGAAGTGTGTTTTCATTTCAGTGCTTCACAGAAACTCCCCAGCTCTCTCTGCAGAACCAGCTCCACTTGCCTCTCACTGGTCTCTACTCCCTTTGCCCAAACTGGCAGTGCTGGGGGGCACTGGGATGATCCCACTCACACCAAGGACCAGATTCCCTCTTGGGTATAAGGTCTCACTAAGGTGGGGCAGGACAGCTCCCCAGCAATTGCATTTCAGGGCACAGCTCCCTGCTTCCCTGTTGGGACTTGCTCTGCACGCCAGCCTGGGTGCTGTAGGACGAGGAAGTCCTGATGGGTCAAGGCCTTGGGGACACCCTCCAGCAGCCTCTCAGCTCTGCCCAGCCTGCTCCTGGGGAGGGGGCCACGACACCCATGATCCCAAGGAGCTGTGCTATAGGAAGAGCAGCTCTGGAGGTGGCAGGTTTGGGGCTGGGCTGATCAGACTCCAGTGGGCCAGCCAGGCTGGGAGTGCTGGGGCCACAGAACAGTGAGTGCAGCATCTCCTGCAGCAGAGCCATGGTGGGTGCTCCAACATGCTGAGGTCAGTGCTGCACCAGTGGAGCGAGGAGCATTGCTTCTATCCTCTGGAGAGGGCCAGGGGATTAATTTCATAATTTGCTTTGCACAGGGGGTTTGGAGGTTCACTTAGGGACGGAACCATGCAAGGAACTGCAGATCTCTGTTGGTCAGACACTTTGATTCTGAAGTCACCAGGACAGTTCTGCAAACGCCTTCAGGAAACCTGAATTGTGAAGAAGCTCCATCTCACTGCAGACTATATTCCAGGCCCCTACAGTTGGGCTGAATGCTTTTTGCAGCACAACAACAGCCCGTGGGGTTCCTCAGCAGGGTTTGCCTGGGAGCCACGCCGGCTACAGAAAGCCAAGGGTTTTCTTTGCAGTCTGGGATGGGAAGTTCTGGCTGTGCCACCTCTCCTGTCCATGCAGCCCTGCGAGCTGGGAA
>NW_008612212.1:0-7681 GCF_000691845.1 Merops nubicus | reverse complement strand
TCAGGGCTGCTCTTCAGCCAGTCCCTGGTAGAGCAGTAAATAATAGTAGAAGCAGGTTAGTAATAAAGATCACTACACATCATTTGGTAAAGAGATGGGAAGGTTAATTTGAATATAGATAAGGTCATGTAACAAGAAAAAGAGGACGTGCATCATATTTATGGAGTGGGGAAAAGTTACATGTAAACCATTGACTGGGAAAATTCCTTAGAATAAAATTGAATGAAAAGGGATTTGCGAGTATGTTAATTTTTTATATACCTAACCTATATATTGATATTAAATTATTTAATTTGAAATGTTTTCATTTTTGGTTCAGTCTAAACTTTGGAATAACAGGGATATTTAATTGATCGGCATGTTTTGTTTCAAGGAAATAAAAAGTATTAAAAATGTCAGAGGAAAGTTTAATATGAAACATTTTTAAACTAAAAAATAAAAACATTCTAAATTTTCTAAATTTGAAATGACAGAGGCTAAAGTATAGACATTACGTGGGTAGGTTAGCTGCTCTGGAAAATTTCTCTGAATTTCTCTGGGCACATCAACACTTGTAACCTTACTATAGGATCTTCCAGAATCATTGTGTCTCTAAATTTATGTTCTGTGTATGACAACATGCTTCTTTGTGTGTTAGGCCCTTAATGAGATACATCATTAGGCTTTGTAAATAACCACTACTTTTAAGAAAAATCCTTTACCTTCCAGGAGATACCCTCCACAAGGCCAAAGAATGCAGGATACCTTTCATACCCTTCGCTGACTTAGCATACTGGGTGTGCTAAACTGAGGAGATTAAAAGAACAGTCAGCAATCATCATCAGGCCAAGCAGCATAGCGTGTAGGTCCCACTGTTGGACCAAAGCTATTGACAGTACTTGGGACTAGACATTTCTTAACCTAATAACAGCTGCCTTTTTCTCACAACATGAGGTTTCTTGCATCTTTCATGTAATTGTCTCATGGGAGCATCTATATTCCACTTAATTAATTCTGCTTATTTTACATTTAGAATTAATTATAAATCTGTATAATATAACACAAATGTATTATAACAATGGCCAAATAAAGCTAAGAGTTAAAAAATGGAAACCAGTGAGTATTCTGACTTTTTCATTACTATCTCTGTCACGGCACTGCAGTGTCCTCACAGTTCCACCACCGATCTTGGCACAGAATGCTGATTACATTGAAGTAATGTCAAGGAAATGTATACTAGCAAATTAATGCACTACCTAATGCTTGAGCTATGTTATTTTAGTCCACATATTTAATAGCCACTTTGCAAATCATCTTGCTAGCTGCAAATTTGCAGGTGGTTTGGGCCATCTTCTTGTGAGTGACACAGAACTTTACCAAGTGTTAAATCCCACAGCTGCAGTGGATGACTATTCCTTCTTAGCCTACTTGACCTCAGTGCATCTTTCACTCCCTTGCTAGTGGTCTGTGCTTCTGGACTGTCTCAAAGAAGGAGACAGATTTCCTAGCTCTTTCTTTTCCCTATTTGAACTTTCTGTCCTCTCCTCTTCCTCATTTTTAGTGTTTTCATTCTTTAATTTTGTTCACTTTTTTTTCTGTTCCCATTGCTTCAAATGTCTTATTGATGGTTTCAGAGTGTGATACCAATGTAAAGACTAATGAACTTAGAGCTAGCACTCCTTCATTTCACCTGCTTAAGTCTTATGTCTCGTATCATGTTTCCCTGTCTAGGTTCCTGTCCACGCCATATGTTATGCCTATGCTATAGAAATCTGTTTTCAGCTTTAAAACTCCTGGTCTTTGTTTCTGGTCTTGCCAAGCCTAAAAAGCAAATTTTTCATTCCCCATCAACCACTTTTATTTAGTTTAATTTGTACAATCACCATGTCCAGAATTTCTCCTTATTCTTGAGTGTGCTGTTACTGAGAACTTTATATGTGTTTCACTTACGCTCAGGGCATTCTAAATCTTAGGCAGGCAAAAGTGCCTTCTAGGATTGACGTTTATATCAATTTCCAAAGCATTTATTATCATTTTCCATTTGAAAAAGAAGAGCTAGAACAAAAATAGCTAATTGGTTTAAGGAATAAAAACTGTAAAGTGAAATAAAAAAACCCAAACCTGAGAATGCAGTAAGCATCATTACAAGATGGGGTTTTTTTTCTCCCTTATTCATTGTATATCTAGCTTGAGAACACAGAATGCTACAGCTTGCTTCTCACTCAGGCAAAGAACTAGAAAATTTGTACATCCCTTTGTTCTTTTTTCCCTTTAGACTGTATGATGTTCTCTGGCTAGTGACCATATGCTGACACTACCAGAAACAAATAATCAGAGCCTGAAAAGGTCTCAGAGACTTTCAGTTTGCGGTTACAGGCAGGGTCAGGACATACATGAGATGCTATGTAAATCTCAGCTGAGTACCAAATGCAGGGCATGAGGAGTGTCTGGATCTTTATTGAGAAGCATGTACTGAAAGGATTAAATATGTCAAAGTCTGAAAAGATTAAGAATCATTAGAATATCTGTGGAAACAAAAAAAATGGAGTTTTAAGATATTTAGGAAACACAGGTGAGAAATTCATTGACTTATACATTCCTTGATAGATGACAGAATTCATTATTGATAAAATCGATCAGCAACTGAGTATAAAAATAGAAGAAAGGTTTGATTTAAAAATGAAAGCCCTAGAGAAAGAAAGATGATACCGAAAACTGCAGAGAACACATATTTCAGCCTTGCTGAAAGACAATATTATAATAGGACTGTACAAACCTGTTCTGTAGGTGAAATTATGGGGATTTTATCTTCATTTTTCTCTTCAGTTGGGGTGGAATTTTTTAAATTTTCTCACTGTCTCCAGTCACTTGCTAGTGGTAGCTCCCTTCCCAAGAAGCACTTGCAAGAAAAAACACAATGCTACCACATGCCTGGCTCAGGAAACCTGGCCCAGGCTCATTGAAGCTCTCTGTGTGAGTACGAGCATCAGGGCGAATGATGCATGGTTGACAGTGAGGAATGACAGGATACCTCAGCTGCTCTTTCCAGCTGCTCTGGTACTTCTGTTTGTGGGGTGGGGGTGCTGGCAAGTCCTTTAGTTTAGACCTTTTAGCATTAGTCCAGAAGCTGGAAGTTGGGAAGCAATTAACTGGAACTTCACATTCTTCTACAGGTTTTGTTTTGATTTTTTTTAAAATGAAATTTTGTTTCCTATTCCAACATTGCACTTGAGACTATTATACAAACCCTCCTCTTTACACAGTTTTTGTTGCTCTAATTAATTCCCTTCTTTTCCTCTCTTGTCTCCTGTCTCTCCTCCCTTCCGAAACTGGATTAAGTAAAAGGGGCAGGCTTCCAACATTGTTGTTTGATGTGCTTTTATCACAAAATGAAGCAAAAATAAAAAGCATGGCTTCCTTATTGTGATACTGTTGGCTGGTAAAATGAGGTCTCTGTGAAATAAAAATTGTGATTTTAAGATACCAGTCAGCCATGTGATAAAATCTTTTGCTCTCCAACACCTGCCAAATTTTAGAAACACACCTATTGTTGTTATATTAGTTTTAAGAACTAAAGTTGAAGGATCTAAAGTATCTCAATCACCAAGCAGACTGCAGGATAATCCACTAATCCAGACAGATGAAAGGAAATGCAGATTTTATGCCCTCTTGAGAGTGGCAGCCTGTCAAACAATAGACTGTTCTGCTCAGCTTGCCAGAGAGAGAGAGGAAAGAGAAAGAGAGAGAAAAGGTCTCTGTCTGAGACATGCAAACACATACATGGACACAGTGAGAATATCTGTGCTACAGCAGTACATTAATCAACACACCTTGCAGAAATCATGTCAAAATATACATTGATAGATAACTCTATTCTTTTCGTTATGACAAAGTATGTATATTTTACAGTGAAAAAGCCACCCTAATTCTGTTTACACTTTAAAATATACAGACAAAAGAAATCCTTTAGGGTATCAATATGATTGAAATCAGGAGTAATACATTTTCTTAAACAAAATAAAGGTTTTCTTTGCAATAGACACTATTGCAGAATGCAATTGTTTTAGAAAAATCTTAAGACAGCCTGTTCAAATAACAGTCATGGTCAATATGCACAATTTACATGACCCAGAGAATATTTGGATCAGACTCTGCTTCCTTAATGCTTGTCTGATTTTTCCTTTAGTTGTAATTAGTATACTTGAATAACAAGAGACTAAGTTAAAATGTGGACTTGCATTTTCTAATGTAATAATAAACTTTCATTTCAACATGAGAGATACTTTTTACTGGAGAAAGTGACAATATTACTTTGAGCCCAGGAAAGCAAACCTGTGTGATCATTTCAGCTTCTTCAGCTCCCTTGCATTTAATCTATTTTTTATCTTTTTATGTTCACAGGGTGCAGAAGGTGAAGGTGGGGATGGAAAAGCATATCAGGCAAAATGTGGATAGAGTCAGCAGTAAAAGTAAAAAACGCATGCTGTCATCTACTGTGCAAAGCAAGCATAATCGCTGACATGAAGAAGTTTGCACTTCTGGGAGGAAAAAATTAACCAACAAAAATTCTTTACCAATGACAAGGAAAAAAAATCAGAAAAATAGAGATTGCTTTCTATGTCATGGCATGAAGTAGTTTACTGTGATTTGGACATGTTATATCATTACTTCTGAATTTACCTGGGCTGTAATGTTGTATCCATAGAATTTACATTCTGTAGGTCTTTGTTTTGTATTTTAAAATGCATACTGGCCATTCTCTGAGATAATCTTTCCTACATTCACAACCAAACGATGGCATTTAGTTAAACAACATAATGTATTTCTTCAGTTCAAAATCACAGTAAAGAAATTCCTTTGAACTTTCAAGTCAAAGAATTAGTGATGTGTTGACATATATAGCACTGTTTTTGCTCCTGTGTTCAATAGTTAAAAATACAAAATTTACTGTACATACTACATTTGCAAGATCTCTTTTATTTTTATGAAATATATTGTAAACCTGACTAATCTACCTTTAATGGAAACTCTAAGCTGCTGGGGAGGAAGATTCACCATTCATGACATAGATACTGCTTTTAGCAGTTGTATGACATGTTAGAAATTAGCTGCACTGTGTGTAAGGAAATACTGGAACAGTAGGAATGGGAAAGCATTATGCTACACTTGAAAGAGGGAGCTATTTTCACAGGGAGATACATAGGGAGACACCCTGTGCATGTGTTATAGACTTGTAGTAGAATCCAGGAGGCTCTCGCTTCCCATTAAGCCCTTCCTTGGGCTGCTTTGCCACAACATTGTTGCTCCTGAATTGTCAGAGAAATACCACAATTTCTTGCTGGCTCCTTGTCCTGTATGCAGCTTGATTGACCTCCAGCTTCTGACGCTCATGGAAGCAGAGGACATGACCGGGTAAGGGTACGTGGGGAGAACCTCTGGCTTCACAGGAGCAAATGAGCATGGCCACAGCTGCACTACCTGGCTGCTGGCCACAGTGGGGCTGGTCTGCCATGGCTGCAATGTGCTGGAAGAGGTTTGATGTTCTGAAAACCCTCTAGGCAAAATCTGTTTCTTTAAATGCTGTGTTAGATGAGAAGATTTGATACAGTATAAAACACTCACTCTAAGGATAATTGTGAGAGTCCCATGAAAAACAGACGTCACAGCACACTTATTCCTTAGTCATTTTCCACAGGTTTTCTTAAGGCAGTTCAGAAGAACAAAGTGTTAAGAAGAGATTTCAAACAGAGCAGTGAGATGGCTTTTTGTATATTTATGAAGATAAAAAGGCACAAAGTGGGGAAGGTATGAAGGCTCTACAATCCCAGAGTATTAGTATTTGATGTTAATATTCATCCTATTATGCAGAAATGCAAAATTAGACTTACCTTCTTAGTTAAGAATGCTCTGAGGCTTTTACAAAGATAGTGAAATTAAAATTATTGAGATAAAAATGAAACACAACTGCAAAACATTTTAATGGTTATTTATTTATATGACATTGCAAGTAAAATAATAATGAACCTCAATATAATTTTATAAAATATCAGTTATACCATCCATAATATATATGAACACAATGATTTAATTTGATCGTCAAGTGCATCACTTGCATCCTTTCTGCCAATGAGCTATGTAAAATTATATGCTATAATATTCAGTTCCTCCTCATACCTTCTTTGCCTTAAAACTGATGGTAATTATCAGGGAAATAATTTTCTGAACAAACTCAGTTTCTTAAGGACTCAGTAGAGTTACAAACAGCACCTTCACTTGGTTTTTTTTTTCTTTTTTCTTATTTTTTTTTTTTTTTAACTGTACATGTAAGTTACTCTGGAAAAAAAATTACTTTTTTCTGTGCAAAAAGCACTGGGTGCACACAGCTGCAGAGGAGCAGGAAGCGTCTCCCTTTTTGGAAAGTGCCTGTAAAGGCTACTTGGACTAAAATGCTTTTCTGCTTAAGAGAATTTGTGTCCACTTCCATTCTGGCAGTAAAGTGGTCGAGCCATAAAGTTATAGTCTGTACTTGAATTTGGGAATGATGTTTTCTCGTATTGCTGGTGCTGTAGATTAGGTCTGAGAAGCCTAAACAGCATTCCTTCAGGTGTTCTGCCGTGAGTTGCTCTCAGTCTATCCTGCGGAAGATAATTCACCTTGTGTAGTATACTTAAATATTTACTAAGAACAATTCTGTGGCCTGGTTAGGACAGGACATTAAAAACAACAACAACAACAACAACAACAACAACGAGAGACCTACTTTCTTCTTGATTCATATGAACAACAAAAGTTCTTGTAAAATGAATGTTTAATTTACCACCCTCACCTAAGAATTGAGTGCCATTAAATCCAACCTGTGCTCCAGTGCATGTAACAACAACAACAACAACAACAACAACGAGAGACCTACTTTCTTCTTGATTCATATGAACAACAAAAGTTCTTGTAAAATGAATGTTTAATTTACCACCCTCACCTAAGAATTGAGTGCCATTAAATCCAACCTGTGCTCCAGTGCATGTTTCAGGACATATGCAAAGTGAAATTGCCCTGATAAACAAGAATTAAAGTCTGTTCTCTTTGAACTAGTAGTTTGGACTATCTTTTTGAAGGGGTCTACCAATTCATATTGGGCAAAATTGTAAACCAGATCAAGATGCTCCTCTTTTGGTTGGCTTTATTTTCTGCAGCATTAAGGGAGTATTTGCATTAGGGTTTTTGTTTTGGTTTGGTTTGGTTTTTTACAAGGAGTGCATTTCTCAAGTGATTCTTGCAGTTACTTCTGGTTCCTGTGCAGTAGTTCCCACTGGGAGCAATCCAGGATCACACTAACTGGGATCCTTCTGGATAAGTGTATGCTGGACTGTGGTCCAGCCGCAAAGAGGAGAACAGTTCACAGAGTCAGAACCACACGAGTGTGAAGTAGCAACTCCTGGAAGTCATATAGCATGAATACAAAGTCCCAAATGCTGTTTCTCTCTACACATCTGCAGATACTGGGCTGCACTTCTTCCTAATGCAGACATAGCCCTAACTTCACCTTTGCTGCAGGAGTGATTTTTTTTTTTTTTTCAGTGACTTCACTCTCCATATATAAGCCATTTAGAAGGATAAAACCCACATTTTCCAGCATTTCCACTACTCATAAGAATGAATAGCCTAAGTTTGTATGAACTAGAACATAGAATCATAGAATCATAGA
>NW_008612211.1:0-7832 GCF_000691845.1 Merops nubicus | reverse complement strand
ACCTGGCCAGGGGTGCTCAGAGCCAGGTGCAGGAAGGAAATGAGCTCAGCACCCCACGCTGCTCTCACACTCACAGCCCCAGACACCCAAAGTGGAGCAGCTGCCCGTGTGCCCACAGGGTGGGTGGCACCAGCCCTTCATCAGCCACGCTTCTGAGTCTGGGTCTCACAAGAGCCTGGGGCTCCCAGCCTGCAGCCCTCCCGAGCCCTTCCTCCAGCTCTCCCTTGAGCTCTTCCTCGCACTGACCTCCCTTCAGGGCCCTGAAGCTCCACGTTATCTGCCTCGTGGGGCCCAGGGCTGAGGATTTTTGTCATTCCAAGCCCCGCGGAGGGGCAGGGGTGGCTGGTGGAGGTGAGATAGGAGCCCTGATTCACAGCGAGCTGCTCGGGTGTGACCCTGCACAGAGCGGTGCTGCGACCACTGCCCCTCCCAGGCACCCTGCCCTGCTCGCCCAGATAGCAGATAAGGCTGGGGAGATGGCAGATCTCTGCTGGCTCTGCAGCAGAATGGGTGCTAAAGCCCTTCCCAAAGGCCCCAAACCTCTGGACTCTCCAGCTGCCAGCCCCAGCAAGTTGCTACTCATCTCCCTTCCTTACAGAGCCCTGACCAACCTTCTGAAGGGCTGGTGGATCTTGCACGGTCAGCACCCAGCCCAGCACCACTCACCTCCAACCAGTGCCTTGTCCCAGCGCGCTCCAGCAGCTCAGGGCACCCATCCTGCCCTCACCTCCCTGCCCACGGGCAGCCTCCAGCTCTGCTGTGCCAGCTGCACCACTGCAGCAGGGTGGGCAACGCTCAGGGAGGAGACTGGCAGCCCTGAGCCTGGGACAGAGAGGATGTGGCTGCAGCCACCCCCACAGCACCGTGCCCTGGGAGCCTGGCACCCAGCTCGGGGGGGAGGAGGATGTGAGTGGCAGGGTGCAGGGGATGGGTGCTGCTGCACGGTGCATCATGAGGGGGTGTGGGCAGAGCTGCCCCTGCAGGGACCTCACCCTGTCCCTTGTCCCCAGCGGGTGCAGCAGCTCTGGCTGTGGTGCCCGGTGCCACGCCGGTGCCTGGCTGGCTCCAGAGGGTGAGTGTGAGGGCAGGGCCAGGCACCCACTGCTGCACTCACCCCCGGGGTATTCATGGCTCGTGCCCAGCCCTGCTGTCACCTCTAGGATTAGGAGCTAATCCTCTCTTGGGCACACACAGAGATGACGGGGAGGGGAGGGGTGGCACATCTGTAGGCACAGCTGGCATCACTGATCACCCCCGGGGTATTCATGGCTCGTGCCCAGCCCTGCTGTCACCTCTAGGATTAGGAGCTAATCCTCTCTTGGGCACACACAGAGATGACGGGGAGGGGAGGGGTGGCACATCTGTAGGCACAGCTGGCATCACTGATCCCTGGCATCCTGCGGATCCAACGCAGCAGCAGGAGCCCCGACACCTCCCCCTGCACAGGGACTGGCCAGGGCAGCCAAGAGCCAGGGCAGCAGACCCAGCCCTGTGGTCTCTGCTTGCTGTATAACAAACAGCAAATTCATAAAAACCCGAAGAACAGACCCGTTAATTAATGAAGCAAACACTAACTGCAGAGGGAAACAGTTTGCTGTCAAACCATTGTGGTTTAATACATTTTTTTTTGTCTTCTGGAGCAACATTCTACTAGATTCCAAAAGGTGATTTTTTTTTCACCTAAAAATTAACCTCTATTTTTTATCACTTGAGCTGGCCAGGAGTGGGAAATCTCCCAAGCCCAAGGCTCTGGGTTCTGGCTGGGCTCAGAGACCCGTGCCCTCAGCTGACAGCCTGGAAATGCTCCCTGAGATCCCTGCCACCCCCAGCTCCTGCAGGAGCTCACAGACAATTCATTCCCTTCCTGTTGAGATCTTTGCTTTCTGGAAGGGAAGTGACCCCTGAGGTACGGGGAAATATAAAAATTTGGGACAGGCATTTTAAGGAAACCAAGCTGCTCACAGCTAAAAATAGCTGTGATTTCCCCCCTCTGCTTTACAGCCACGAGGGCACGTGCAGCTACTCCGGATTCTTTGTTGTGCTTTGTCCAGAGTCAGCTGTGTCTGAAGCCCAGAGACCCGTGAGACCCCCCGGCCGGGCCACGGCTTCAGCACAACCCCCCATGTCCTGCTCAACTGACACAAACCTCCCTAAAGGAGTGCCAGCATGCCAGCCCTCCTCCCACAGCACCCGGGCACAGTCCCTGGGTTCACTGCACGTTTAATCATAGAATCACGGGTTGGAAGGGACCTTGAGAATCATCTGAGCCAACCCTTCTTGAGAAAACCCAAGGTGGCCCAGCACCCTGTCCAGCTGAACCTCAAAAGCATCCAGTGCTGGGCACTTCCCCAGGGAGGTTATTCCAGTGGCTGATTTTTCTTAATGTGAAATTATTTCCCTCTTGTGTCCAATCGGAATCTCCCCAGGAATAACTTGTCCCCCTTATCCCTCATCTTTTCCATGTCTTTCTCTGTAAAAAGGGAGTCTGCATCTTCTTTGTAGCCACCCTTTAAATACTGGAACATGGTGATGAGGTGTCCTCTAAACCTTCTTTTCTCAAGGCTGAGTTCTCTCAGCCTTTCCTCATATGGCAGCTGCCCAGTCCTTGGATCATCTCTGTGGCCCTTCTCTGGACCCCTTCCCTGCCCACATCTTGTTTGTATAGAAGGGACCAAAACTGATTACTCAGTGAGGACCATGTCCAGGCCCAGGCACCTGATGGGATGCGCTGGGGTATGGATGGTGCTACAGTGCCCAGGTCTCAGGACTGAGCACTGAGCCTGTCAGCCACACGTGAACAGCAGAACAGGGCTGGGAGTTCAGCTGAAGGGCAATGCAAAGGTTTCCCTTCAGAAAGGAAATGAAGCAAGGGCAGAAGAAGGAAGAGCAGCTGCAGTTCTGCGTGTCGCTGATCCACACCGAAAACAGCAGTCAAAGATCAAGGCTCTGAAGAGGACTTGCTCTCCTCCTCAGTGGCTCCAGCTCTCCCACCTGCCCTAATACCCACCAGTTTCTTTTGCTGAGGAACAAGCTGGGTGTTGAAAGGAATCCAGGAACAACTCTTTGCTGAGAAACCCAGAGGAACCCCCTCCCCTGCAGCCAGAGGGCACAGCAAGGGCAGGCAGCCACAAAGCACCAAGAGCCACCCCACCTCTAGAAAGGACACTGCACAGCTAGAGGGATCAGATCAGAGCAATAACAATCCAAATGGAATTCATCCTCATGAGGAAAGCAGAGATGGCAGCCACAAAGCACCAAGAGCCACCCCACCTCTAGAAAGGACACTGCACAGCTAGAGGGATCAGCTCAGAGCAATTCGTCCTCATGAGGAGAGCAGAGATGGATTGTTGTTGCCTTCATGAGGTCAAAGATGAGAGGGGCAGGGGCTCGTGTGGGAGCAGAGCAGAGCACCACCAGTGATGGGTGGTGATCCAAGTGGGGATGCTCTGGCTGCAGGGCAGCAGTGAGGGCTCAGCAAGGTGCAGGGAGGGAGAGGGCATGGTTATGGAAACTCTATTTCTAGGCAGCAGCAGCCCCAAGTTCACCATCCTGCAGGAGATTACCAGTGTGGTGTTGCACAGGGTGTTTCATTTGCCTTTTGCTTTCTAAATCCATGTGCTCTTCTCCCTCCCTGATTCCTGACACATTTGTTCCAGGCCTCTCTCCGTACCTACAATCATTAGCCATGCCAAAGGATTTTGGTTAATGCAAATAAAAGGGAAAGATTTTATTCCACCTATAAATCTTCTTTGGCTCACAGCTCTGGGGCTGTGGGGTGAAATCCAGCCCCGGAGGACGCCGGAGTGCCAAAGCCCAGCAGCACTTTGTGCCAAACACTCTGCAGGATGGATTTACTGCTGAAAGATGCTCAGTTGCCTGGCTTTGATATCCTGCTTGGAGGAAGCGCGGGGAGAGGAGAGCTTTTGGAGTGGGGCAGGTTGGCAGAGGAGAGCAGGGCTGGTGCCACGGCCCAGGGTGGCACAGGGACGGGCACAGCGGGCAGCAGCACTGCCTGCCTGGGAGCTGAGGGGTCCAGGAGGGCTGTGGGGAGCAGAGCAGGGTGAGAGTGTGTCTGGAGACAAGAAGCTGAACTCTGGTGCACTGGCCAGGGGAGAAGGGACCCAGGGAATGGCTCACTGCTGCAGCTGCACAAAGTGGGCAGTGAGCTGGAGGCTCCTCCACAAACAGTAAATTTGTCAAAAGCAAACAAGCAAAATAAGAGTTTCAAGGGACAGAAAGAATTCATGGCTCCAGGTCAAATTCAGCAAATATTTTTAGCCAGAAGAGGGAGTGTTCTAAAACACCATTTTTAAATGTTACAAGATTTTTGTTCTGCAATTGTCTAGATGAGAACGTGTCGCTTCCTTTCCAGCAAGAATGCCTCCATTTCAAAAAGCAGCACAGCAACAGCAGAAGGGTTAAGCCATTCAAACAAAGATCTACCAGGTTGGTCAGGATCACTTCGTTTCACTGAAACCTCCAAGCATCGCTCTTTCAGTCTGACTGGAACAATTTTCCTCTTCCCCATGGGATTTTTTGGTTCAGCCACAGAAACTGAAAAATCCATTATTAGCCTGGCTGTAATGCAAAGCTCTCCCGTGCACCCCCAGCCTCTCCCTGTGCCTAAATAGCCCTGAAATAGCATTAAATAATCTAGCACAGGCAGTTCTCAATGTCCCTGCTGAGGTTTCTGCAGGGAGCTGGAGGATGCGACAGGGACACTTGTCTGCTCTGCAGTAACTGCCTCACTTACTGTAATTGTGAGATACAACTGGGTAAAAAGCATTTTCTTAAACATTTAATACTTCATGGCCTGTTATCAGCCTCTGTATTGATCTCCAGAATGAGTGGTTTAGTGAGAAAAATTTTCCCTAAGGTCACCATTCCTAGAGTTGATGACCAGCTTTCCCTTTCCACAGCACAAACCCCTTCCAGAAATGGTTTGTGCATCTGCCTGGGGTGGGTGGCTGGACAAGGTCCTCTCACCTCCCTGCTGGCAGCACTGTGGAGCATCTCGGGAATAATGAAGGCAGCTCTAACCAAGCCTTGGCTGGAAAACTGTAGTGCAGTGGAGGAGTGTTCTGCCAGCATAGTTTTACAGGTCCTCTATCCTCTTTTCATGGTGACTGTGCAACTAAAACCAGCCTTTCAGGACCAGTCCCTATATCTCCTGTTGGCAAAGCAATGACCTGTCCATCTTGCTCCTCACAGCAAGAAACCTCTGTTCTTTTAAAGGAATTTTACTTACTGGTCACCTCTGAGAGAAATGAAAGGGACCTCAATGCCAAGACCAAGTTTAATCCAAACTTCACACTTCAGACCAGCCTAGGATGGGACTCTCTGACCTCCATTTACAGCTGAAGGGGCTGTATGTGTCCAGCTAGGAAGTACTCACAGGAATAAAGATGTTTGTTTAAATAGAAGAAAAGATTTGGCTTGAGATGGGGTGAAGAAAAGCAATGCTGGAAAAGGCTTGTGAAACAAGGCAAAACTGTCCTGGGATTTCATCCCACACAGGTAGAATCACAGAATACCAGGCTGGAAGGCACCTCAGGATGATCTGGTCCAACCTTTCTTGGTGTATGAACTGGTCTCATGAAGAGTGTAGCAAACCTGCTAGAGACCAGGACTGTGGGGGAAAACAAACAAAAGAGAGAGCGATGGAAATTTTGCTCTTTTGTCAGCTGGCAAAACCACTTCCCTTCTAGAAACATGTAAAGGATCCCCTCAGAAGAGTTCTGACCTGCTGCTCTGGCCTCGGCTTCCAGTGAAGTAGAACCTGACCTTGCAAGGTTGAACTTCTCCAGGCAAGTGCTGCAAAAAGCCCTCGTGCTGCAGATGGGAAGAGTCATAACTACCAGCCTGTGCTTGGACAGCCTGCTTGTGGCGGGTGCTGTGATCAAGCTGAAACTTAAAAAGTCCAACCTGCTCCTGTAGCTGCTGCTGTGCCACTAGCTCCCGTCCCAAGAAAGGTCCAAATGAACCAGTGGAAGAGGCACCAAATTGTATCAGAGCCAGGGTACACCTCTGAGTCCAGCTGGGTGGCTGGGAAGCTCAGCAGCCGGTGTCAGAGATGCTGGCAGTGATCAGAGCTGCTCTGCCCCTGCTGCAGCTGGGCTCTACACCCCGTGGAGTTTCCACACGTGCAGACACCCAGCACACACACATTTCCACTGCCAGTTTCTGTCATCTGCCTGATGACTAATTAATATGTGCCCAACACGTGGGACCACTCCCATGCAAGGTGCCAGAACAGGAAGAAGGGAGTTTTTGAAGTCATTTTAGGGTGAATTCATCCCTTTGCGCAAGGGAGATGCCAGAGATGAGCAGAGCCTAGGAAGCTGCAGCTAACACAGTTCAGCTGAGGTCCCTACGCCAAATCTGCCCTGCTTCCCACAGCCTCCACTCTGAGCAGTCCCCAGTGGTCCTGGACTCCCCAGCAGGGAGCCAGCAACGTCGTATTCCCAGGGAGGGACAGCAGAGTCATGAAGGAGACCAAGACTAAGGGACTCGGGTCACTTGTAATGCAGAGCCAGGATTTTGGTGCACTTAAGCTTAAGGAAGACGCTGCACCAACTCACTGCTGAAGTGCCTGTAAGCCATGAAACCATCTTCAATCCATTTTGCCCCAGTATGTTGCACTGCCCCATGAATTAGAAGGAAAACCGTTCGTGTCTTTGATAGTGTGCTTGGTTATCAGCCTAAACTGTAAAATTCTGAAAACTGAGGTGAGAACCCTTTCTCCCTCCCTCTTCTCCTTTCACAGAGCTGACACCTCCTGACATTTCCTATCTATACACTCTCTCATGGCAAGCACTCAGAAGGAACTGATACACATAAAAGCACTGAAATGCAGTTTCAGCATTTGTAGATGCAACAAATTGCACTTTCAGTCCATCCACTCTAGCCCTCTAAAATCTAGAAGTCAACCTAGTCAGACTCCAGTCCTAGCTGAAAATGTGAAGTGTGTACAAAGTCATATTGAGATGATTTTCCACCTTTCTGAAAGTATTGTGCCCTGAGCTCAGGAAGAGACAAGCACTGTTAGAGAACAGCCTGCAAAACGACTTCTCTAATAGGCTGGGAAGCAGGAGAAAGAGTGATTGCTCCTATAGTTAATTACCTGGGAGATGCCCAGGCAGCACCGTGAGGGGGGCTGTATAAATACCTACATAGATTAGCTACAGCTCTCCCAAGCACACTCCAGCATGGCTGCATTGCCCCCCCAAGAAGCCACGGACTCTCCCAAGACAAACATCCTCAAGAAACTGAGCTCCCAGGCACGTTTAGGAGCAAGAGGCAGGATACTGAAAACCTGATCCTGGTCCTGCAGCAAGCGAGTGCAAAATCTCTGTTATTTTCATCATCACCTGGGAGCAGCAGACCTCTTTGGGCAGCACCAGAAGTTCCCACAGGCTAAGGCAAGGAAGGCCAGGGGCTGGGCTGCCAGGGAGTGTGGCTACCTGTGTCCACACCAGTCTCTTACCTCAGGGGGATCTTGATAGCCAGGTACCTGTCGATGGCCACCGCCAGCAGGCTGAAAATGGAGCTTTGGGTCAGCACCAGCACGAAGCAGGCGAAGAAGAGGCAGCTGTGGAAATCCACCTGGAAGCCGATGCTGATGGTGATGGCGAAGGGGATGGCCAGCAGCCCCACGGCGATGTCCGCCACCGCCAGGGACACCAGCAGGTAGTTGGTGGCGTTCTTCAAGGTGCTGTTGATGGCCACGGCCCAGCAGACCAGGACGTTGCCGGCGATGGACAGCAGGGCGATGATCAGCTCCAGCACGATGTAGGTGGTTTTCATCGTGTCCATGGCGAGAGCCCCGGGCG
>NW_008612210.1:746-5383 GCF_000691845.1 Merops nubicus | reverse complement strand
GAGGCTGGAGGGATGTGGGGCGGGCAGAGCTGGGCCCCCACCCTGCTGAGGCACCCCAGGACCCTCACTCCTGCCCTACACCCCTCAGCAGCCCTCCCCTTGCACCCACCCAGCTGGCTGCATGAGTGGGACTTCAGGATCTCCTCTCTGGGGCAGGGTTTGGCCGTGCTCACCTGCGGGTGGTCCAGGAGCTAGGACGACCCTCCCCCCCCGGCATTCCAGCTCCTTTTTCCAAAGCTGTTTCCTCCTCCTGGCTCCAGGTACCTGTGAGCATCTCAGCCCAAAATGTCCCAAAAGATGTTTGCACGTGTGGTGCAGCCGGGAGGCTCCTGGTGCTGGGCACCCCTTGTCCCCAGAGCCCTGACCAGCCAGACCTGGCTCAGTGGGTGACTCTGACTCCCATTTCTTGCTCCAGGGGTGGGTCTTGGTGGGATGAGTTGGTGGGTGAGACCCCCACGCTGCCAGGTTCAGCAAAGCATCATTCCCATGTCAGGGGATGATGGCCCTTGGGCCTCTGGTGATTTTGGACTTGGAGTTGGCTAGTTGGGTGGATTCAGAGGTTGGTGGCAGGAGGCAACAGGGTGTTTTGTGGCAGCAGAAGTGATGTGGGTCCTGCCCCACGTCGGGAAGGGTTTTTGGGTGTCTCTTCATCCACCTTCAGGGTTCTGCTGGGACAGAGCAGCTTTGCTTCCAGCTTCCACCGAGCAGGCAGTGCAGATCTCTGGGGCCATGGAAATCACCAGGGTGGGCTCAGATCTCCCAGGGAGGATTAATCTCTAAAATATGAGCCCAAAGAACAGATCTGAGCAGAGCTGTCGTCCGACACTGCTGGCCTGAGCCACGCCACGTGGAGGTGAGGGGGTCATCACTTTGGTTTCTGTCGTGGCAGGTGGACCCTGATGACGTTCTCACAAAAGAGGAGCAGATCTATCTCCTGGTGGAGGCAAAGGAGAACTGTCAGAGAGACATAAAAGCCCAGCTGGAGAAGCTCAAAGGTACCGTCCCTCCCCTGCCTGCGGGTCAGCCAGCCCCAGCAGAGCTGGAGAAATGCTGTCCCCTCTGATGGGAGCGGGCTGGGGGCAGGGACACGTGGCTCCTGCGGGTCTGTGGAGCTCCTGGCACCCTGGCTGCTCTGGGCACAAGTGGGTGCTGAGCAAACCATCACCCTGGTCAGCCAGCACTGGCTGCAGCGCTTCCAGACTGCCCCAGGCACACCAAAAATGAGCTGTGAGGGGCCTTGGCCCTGGAGAGAGGGACGTGGTGGGACTTGTCCCCTCCTGGCCACCGGTGGCTCCCTCCCCTGCTCTCTGGCCAGGGCCCAGCCCCGGGCAGTGTGTTCTCCTCGGGGAAGCTGGAGTCACCCTGTGGCCCTGTCAGGAGACCCGAGACGTGTCTCTGCTCCTTGGGCAGACTCCAGCTGCCTTCCCGAGTGGGACGGGATCATCTGCTGGCCAAAGGGCTCCCCCAGCCAGGAGGTGTCAGTGCCCTGCCCCGACTACATCTACGACTTCAACCACAAAGGTCAGTGCTGGTACCTGGGCAGGGGGACCTCGCCCTGGCAGCGACCCCCGGGGGAGCAGGGACCTCCTCACAGCACCTGTGGTGTTCCCAGGCCACGCCTACAGGTACTGCAGTGCTGAGGGGACCTGGGCCGTGGCTCTCAGCACCAACAAGACCTGGGCCAACTACACGGAGTGTGCCCTGCTCTTCTCCTCGGAGAGCCGGAGCCGCGAGAAGGTGACCTGGCTCCCCAGGGGCACGGGAAGAGGGCTCGGGATGGGCACCGGGGGAGCGTGTGGCAGGGCCAGGGCAGCTGCAGGAGCCGGGGGGCTCTTCCCCCTCTGCTCCCCCAGCCAGCCCTGCTCCCCCCGTGCTCCTGGCGTGGAGCTGGGGGTCGTGGAGCTCAGCCCCTCTCTCCCAGGAGGTGTTCGAGCGCCTGCACCTGATGTACACCGTGGGCTACTCCATCTCCCTCGCCTCCCTCATCGTCGCCGTCTGCATCCTCTCCTACTTCAAGTAAGGAGAAGCCAAAGCCCCATCCCCCTGTTGGGGGGACCCGTCCTCTCCCCATCGCCCGCACACACAACCCCCTGAGGGGGAACAGACCCTGGGAACAGGCCCCAGCCCCAGCACAGACCTCAGTTTCCCCAAACACGCCCAGGGTGACCAGCTCCCCACCGCTCCACCCTGCTCTTGAAGGTGTGGACACCCCACTTGCCCCCAGATCTGGCTCCTGTGCCCACGGGCAGGCTGACACCTTGGGGCTCACCTCCTCTGGGACCCCCCCACTGCCTGAGCCCACCTGTGCTGAGCGTGGTGGGCAGTTGGGCTGGTCCCCCCTCCTCCACAGGCGCCTGCACTGCACCCGCAACTACATCCACCTGCACCTCTTCACCTCCTTCATCTGCCGGGCCGTGAGCATCTTCGTGAAGGACACGGTGCTCTACTCGGGGGCGCTGGCCAGCGGGGCGGAGAGGCTGCAGGAGGAAGACTTCAAGGCAGAAATGGGCCCCACGCCGGGACAATGGAGCCACCTGGGAAGTGTGCTGGGGCCAGAGGAGGGATCGGGGAAAAGGGGGTTGAGGGGCCCTGGCGCAGGGGGATGTGCTTGGGACCCTCCCGGGTCGGGGTGGTGCTGCTCAGGGGTGATGCTGTGGGGAAGGGGTGAGGGGCCACCTACAGCTCTGCCCAGCTTCTCCCTGCCCTGGTGCCACAGCAGAGAGCAGAGGACATTGGTCTGGCAGCCTGTCTGAGCTCGGGGTGCCCTGGTGTGGGAAATACCTCTCCTGGGGAAAGGAGCAGAGCACCTGCCCCACATCCAGTGCTGGAATATCCCAGGGGAGATGTCACTCCCTGCAAGAGGAGAAACATGACCCACACGTGGGGCACGGACTGGGTTTTGTTGGCCAGAGAGCAGAAGCCACCAGGTTTTGCCTTCAGGGCACAGCCTGACATAGGCACCTCTCTGACTATATGTCCACAGGTTGGCTGCAAGGTGGTGGTGACTCTCTTCCTCTATTTCCTGGCCACCAACCACTACTGGATCCTGGTGGAAGGTCTCTACCTGCACAGCCTGATCTTCATGGCCTTCCTCTCCAACAAGAACTACCTGTGGGTCCTCATCATCATTGGCTGGGGTAAGCATGAGCCCAAACCCAGTGCTCTGGTTGCTGGGGCCAGCTGGGAGCTGTGGCATCAGCCACGCTGAGGGGCACCGAGTGTCCAGGCAAGGGTGGTGGGATGCAGACCAGCTGCCAGGAACTGGTTTGCTCTGCAAACGTGGTGCTTCACCCACGCTCCTCACTCTGGTTCCTGCCCCTCCAGGTCTCCCTGCTGTGTTTGTGTCTGTCTGGGCCAGCGTCAGGGCCTCCCTGGCTGATACACAGTACGTAGGTTCACCCTCAACACTCCTTTGGGGAGGGAAAGCCTGGCTGCAAACACTGGCAAAGAAACCTGCAGGCACCAGAACTTCTGAAAATGAAAAACTTCCAAAAAGAACAAGAGGAGTAAACAGATGTATAAGGCTTGTTCATAGAACTGTCCATCATACAGGCTGATGGTGGTTTGGTTCTGCAGCTGGGAGGAAGGTGGAAGGAGGTTTACACCATAAATTAACCCATAAGCTGTGTAAAGGTGAATGCTAAAGGGCATGTTCTGAAGTTCAGCATTTTAAAAGGAGAAAGGCCACCAAACGCACAGCAGGAGTTCTGGATGGGGTGGCCAAGGAGCCCTCAGGAACATTAATGCTGATTTAAAAGTAATTTGCAATGTCACAATGGTTACAAGTGCTTGGAGCAAGGCTGCCCTTGGGTCAAGGTTTACACAAACTCCACAAAGGGAGTGAAGGGTGGGAGGACAGGTGGGGGGTACAGGGATGTTGGTGGGGGTATAGGGATGTTGGTTGGGGGTACAAGGATGCTGGTTGGGGGTACAGGGAGCCAGCAGCTGGCAATTCTCCTTACCAGCAATTTCAGGTTTCTCCAAGGTCTTTCTTTACTGTTCTCTCCAGGTGCTGGGACCTCAGTGCAGGGAACATGAAGTGGATCTATCAGGTCCCCATCTTGGCTGCCATCGTGGTAAGAATCCCATGGTTGTATTTCCCCAAATCCTTTCAGGGGAAAGGGGATCAGTAGGGACCCAGAGCCGTTCACTTGTGGTCCCTGGGGTTGTGTCCCCAGCCACCTGGCACCCAGGGAGGGTCCATGGGATGCAGAGGGGCCCAGGGCCCCTCCCCACTCTCACTACAGCATCACCCCCACGTCCCTGCCTGCGGCTCACCCCAAACTGCCCGTCCTCATCCCGGGGGGCTGCTCAGGCACACTCGAGGTCCCTGCAGGCAACAAAACCACACTGGGGGGTCTGTTGGCAGGTGAACTTCTTCCTCTTCCTCAACATCGTCCGGGTGCTGGCCTCCAAGCTCTGGGAGACAACCACAGGGAAGCTGGACCCCCGGCAGCAGTACAGGCAAGTGCTGGTGGTGGCAGAGCCATGGCTGGGGCTGCTCTGGCTCCTCTCTGACCCCACCCAGGGCGTTCCCCGGGGGCTGAGGGAAGCAGCAGCATGGGCATGGCAGCTGGCAGTGCTCCTGGCAGCTCGGGCAGGCTGGGGCAGCAGGCTGGGGAGGTCGAGCTCTGCCC
>NW_008612210.1:0-727 GCF_000691845.1 Merops nubicus | reverse complement strand
CCCCTTCCCTAGTCCGGACACTGTGCAGCAGCAGCACACAAACCAGTGCTTGAGGCGCTGCCCTCTTCTTCACCGGGCTCTGCCCGAGCTCTGCCCAGGGCTGCGGGTCCCAGCTCGTGGCTCAGAGCCCTTCTCCTCCCAGGAAGCTGCTCAAGTCCACGCTGGTGCTGATGCCGCTTTTCGGAGTCCATTACGTGGTGTTCATGGCCATGCCCTACACCGAGGTCTCCGGGGTGCTGTGGCAGATCCAGATGCACTACGAGATGCTCTTTAACTCCTCGCAGGTACGACACGGGGCTGCCCGGCGGGGGGGAGGGAGGCACAGGTCCAGCAGCATCCCAGCTCAGCACCCAAACTCCACCTCCATGTCTTTTGGCAGGGCTTCTTCGTGGCTTTTATCTAGGTAAGGGAGAAGGGTGAGCAGCTGAGCTTCCTATTCCAGCCCCTTTAGGGCTGGGGAAGTCAACCCACGCTCCAGGCTGGGATAACCAGAGGGAAAAATGGGATCCATCCCTCTCAGTAGGACTTGGAAGGGAAAAATCTGAATCGTGGGGAAGGGGAAAGGGAGGGGATTTTGCTGACTTTGGGCACCAGCAGCGATCTCTGATCCCTCAGGTGCAGGCAGAGATCAAGAAAGCCCATTTTCGGAGGAGCCTGGCTCTGGACTTCAAGCAGAAGGCTCGTGCCAGCGGCGCGGCGGGGAGCTGCTGCTACGGGGGGCTGGGCT